>NC_088243.1:17816943-18101943 GCF_036934945.1 Oncorhynchus masou masou
CTGCGGAGAACGTGCTCACACAGTCTTACGGAACATTTGGTGCTCTCATGCATGTTTCAACCCTGCAACTTTGAGGCTGTACTCATTTCCTATGTAAATACTGTATTCTACTGTATTTTAATCAATGCCACTCCGATATTGCTCATCCCAATATTTATATATTTCTTAATTCCATTCTTTTATTTTTAGATTTGTGTGTATTGTTGTGAATTGTTAGATATTACTGCACTGTTGGAGCTAGGAACACAAGCATTTTGCTACACCTGCAATAACATCTGCTAAATATATTTATTTGACCAATACAATTTGATTTGATTTGATCCCTAGCCATATTCCATATGGAATAGAGGACTATCTTGTGCATATTTTGACGAGGAAATACAACACGTTTTCAGCGTGGCCCAGGACCTTGTTGAAGACTGAATGCTGCCCCTGAGACAAAATTAGTTTGTGGCTATAGACCACATATACCACAAACGTATTGTTATAATAAACTAATTAGAAGATTAAAAACATACCCGTGGTATTACGGTCTGATATACCACAGCTTACAGCCAATCAGCATTCAGCATTCAGGGCATTCAGGGCTCGAACCACCCAGTTTTTAATTGATAATTTACTGTGTCTGTTATGCACTTATGTATTTGCCCACTAGATGTCCCACTTGCACCTTGTGTAGCTTCTTTTCCCATAAAAGGTGGTTACACCGCTTTGGGGAGATGTCATGCAGTCATGAAACCCTTTTCAACCAATCCCTGTAACTCGGTGCACTGAAAGAATACAATACAAATAAACTCAACAGTAGGCTTGTATTAATTCAAACATTCTCTCTGAATCTACTGTAATAGCCTGTATGAATTATCCATGTATTACCAATATTGATTGAATAGCGTCTAGTGATGGTCCTCTTATACCTGTACATTTCTAAAGATTTGCTAATCTTACTAATCTTAAACAAAAATGAGATAACTGAGTGGTCTAAAAATGATTCTAAAATAAATCTAGGGTAACAACCATGTAAATAAATCATAAAATCATAATTTTACCTTTATTTATGTAGGCAAGTAAGTTAAGAACAAATTCTTATTCTCAATGATGGCCTAGGAACAGTGGGTTTACTGCCTGTTCAAGGGAAGAACAACAGATTTGTACCTTGTCAGCTCGGGGGATTGAACTTGCAACCTCCTGGTTACTATTCCAACACTCTAACCACCAGGATACCCTGTCACCCCAAAAATTAAAGTGCCACCAAAGGGTTAAAATCAAATTCATTTTAAATTCGGAAGCATACAACAGTGTTTTAGCATTTCTATTCCTTTCATAAATCAAATTAAAATGATTTGATGCATGTTTTCACCTTATATTTAGGGTTTATGTTTTATGTGTATGTACAATTTTCCTTGATGATTGTGAATAATGCAAGAAGAGCTTCATAACTTTGACCGAAATATAAAAATGTAACCACGGACAAAGCAATTAAATTGCAATGAAACTAATGAAAACTAACTTAATTTTAAGCTCTCCTGTTTGGGTAGTGACTTTTCTCTGCGGATTAAAACGGTGGATATATCAGTCTAATCAGATGTACACTAGAAAGCTCACCCATTATTCTAGTGTACAAACAGAATACTGTGAAATTCTAAATCAGAATCAGAAGGTTGGTCTGGTTGGATGAGTTCTGAGATGGACAGCTTGAGGGCATTAGAGAAGCTTCAGATTCATAGTTTCTCTCTGCCCTGTGATCTTTCATAACCCTCATTTCAAATAGTGTAAAATATTTAAACTAGTCTGGATAGCCTTAACACGCTTCTACTATGATATGACCTCTCCTTACTGCTGTCTGAAATAATGGCAGGAAGATTGACAGATGGTCAACAGTTGGAGTTGGACACAAAGACAAACATCTAAGAGAGTAGATTGACATAGTCAGTGTTGTCTATATAGTTATGCAACATGTTGCTAATCAAGTTATCTGTCTGTCCATTGATTGATTCAACAAATATATTTACAGTGATCCGATTTTTATTGAATTTTTTATTTCACCTTTATTTAACCAGGTAGGCCAGTTGAGAACAAGTTGTCATTTACAACTGCGACCTGGCCAAGATAATGCAAAGCAGTGTGACAAAAACAACAACACAGTTACACATGGGATAAACAAACGTAGTAAATACCACAATAGAAAAATATGTATACAGTGTGTGCAAATTAAGTAAGGAGGTAAGACAATAAATAGGCCAATAGTGGCGAAGTGATTACAATTTAACAATTTACACTGGAGTGATATATGTACAGATGAGGATGTGCAAGTAGAAATACTGGTGTGCAAAAGAGCAGAAAAACAAAAACAAATATGGGGATGAGGTAGGTAGTTGGTTGGATGGGCTATTTACAGATGGGCTGTGTACAGCTGCAGCGATCGGTAGGCTGCTCTGACAGCTGACGCTTAAAGTTTGTGAGGAAGATATAAGTCTCCAATTCTACTCATTTTGCCATGGGGCAGAGATACATTTTTGAAGTTTGTCATGAAGAAGAGAGATATTTTGACAATTTTTTAACAAATTGTATGTTATTTGACACATTTTTTAATTGGCCCAGTAATAACTTTTTGGTTTTAAAGCAAGTTTTCTGCAGTTCTGCACATTTTGTGATGGACGGAGATTTTTTGTGTACAATTTCATGCAATTCTACTCATTTTTCAATGGGGCAGAGAGAAATGTTTGCAGTTTTAAAGCACATTTCCTGCAATTCTACCCACTCTGCCAAGGGGTGCAGAGACATTTTTGCAATTTTGTAACAAATTCCATGCAATTCTACTACTTCTGCCATGGGGCGGAGAGAAATGTTTGCAGTTTTAAAGCATGTTTTCTGCAGTTCTACACATTTTGGCATGGGGTGGAGATTTTTATTCTTTTAGTTCTTAAGCTAATTTCCTGCAATTCTACACATTTTGCCATGACTTATGCCATGTTAATGATATCTGAGTTCGACCCCAGTCAATTATCTTTTAAAATTAACTGCCAATATGTCAACATTCCATTCAAGCAATGCAGTCAATCCACAGTCGTACACTGGTTTAAATCAGTTGATGACAGGACAATGTACTGATATTGTATCATATAATAGCACACACAGCTTTCTAAGGAAACAAAATCTGAGACATTTATGGTCTGTTTACATATATTTTAGAGGCAATTGTATTTTTTAATGTATAAAACACATATAAACTGTATTTATAATTATGTGACATGTTTACATTGACTATAATTCCATTACACAATTTCTGATACATCACAAGCCTTACTCTTATTTTCCTGCATAAGTAAAAGCAGGAAATGCATCACCTATGCCTCTCCTGCAATATATTCCAATTAGACTGGTTTTGGATTTCTCTCTGACCAAGATGGCTGCAATTTTTGCCCCATTATGGAACTCATGGTTTATGACATAGCCCCTCTTGTAATGTAATAGGATCTCTACGGTTGAGATCCAAACTGAGTCCCCCGCAAAAAGTATGTTGCTTATGCCTGGAGCCGGCCTTGCATTCAAATGATCATGGAACCAACGTCAGACTTGCTGTTCTCATAGGGGGCCATTTCATTTACCAGGTGTAACACCTAAAAAATAGTTATTACCAGGTTCCGAAGCATGAAAGTTACCAGATTTTCGAAACAACAGTTGAGTTAAAAGAAAAAAGAAGAAAATCACTCAAAATGATCATATAATTTACTGCATTTATTACAGATGTAGTTAGTCATTTATCACATTATGATAAATGATATTAACAGATTATGCTCATTAAAAAAACACCAATAGAGAGACATTTGATGGCTTGGGCATCCTTTTTCTAGACAGGCCTTGTCTGCAATATCTGGGGAAAGTGGTCACATTTTTTTTTACACATTTTCTTCTGCTTTGTGCCTTAGTCTAATGGTTGACCCATTACTCAAATCAAACGTATCTGCAGATAACTATGTCATTTCTTAAGACCTCATTGTTTTCTCTGCATTTACACGAGACGTCTCTCTATGCATGATACTGGGCAAACAAAATGAGAGACAAAACATTGTAGAGGGCATAGTTTGAAAGACAGTTTCCACTTTAAACTGGTATTATACCACAATGATATTGACAAGATCGTAAGATTGTCCGTACAAGGTGATGCGTGTGTGAGTGTTGTTCCATGTGATGATAGTCGGTTAATTTATCCTGTTAAAGTATTTCACACATGATCACAGTAATGTTATTTTATCCATGGGTGAGCTAACATAATACTGTGTGTGCTTTTATCTAAGTGACAATGTGAGTTAAATCACTGTACTGTAACAACCAGTACTAGCTGCCCTATGATTAATGATGTGACCAATCAGACTACATTAAATAATGACCAAAGTATTCTGATTGGAGGGGAATGAACCCAGACTGTGGTCTAACATAGCTACCATTATGGCAGGATTGTTAAGTGTGAACATACAGTACCTGAATGGATGTCCCAGCAATGTACACAGATTCCAACTAGGAAAAGCATTAGACCAGTATCACTTTTTTCAAGCAAGATCAGAAAAGAAAGGCAGAAAGAAAGAAAACTGAGGCAGCTTACTGAGGTGTGGGGCATTCATTGACATGAACGTAAAATAAATGATGCCAGATATTAACAAATCTTTGAGAAGTTTATTATGAATATGGCACCTGTTAGATGGTAAAAAAAAAGTGTTACAGACAGAAAACAACCATGGATGATGATGACAGGTTTATTTGAACAAATGGAAACCTACAAAAGTATAAAATAACCCTGTTGTAAAATGAAGTATGTACATTTCTGAAATTGCAGCATTATTAAAAAATGGAAATAAAAATGTTTAAAAAAAATATATACAAAATAAGCCAGGCACAAAGTTAGCTTCAGTTAGTTGTTGTTTTTCTTCAAAAATAAAAAATAAAACAAATAAAATAATAAATGTACCATAGTTCTCTTTTTAATATTTTAATTTGTTTGTATTTAGAATTTATAACACTGTTAACATTGATACTAAGAGAATCCCCTTCTCCTGTAGTATTCATCTACTTGGTTTCTCTTAAAATAATCTGTATAATTGTACAAGAAATTGTTAAAAACACAGACACAGTCTTCACAGGTAATGAAGTCATTTTTCATATTTAAACTTTAAACACTATGTATCTGACAGTAGCTGAGATTAGTTTAAGTTTAAATCAACAGCAATTCATTTTGACACAACACAGAGACATGAAAACAGCTCATCCTGCTGTTCTGTTGTAACATATGGGTGTATTTCCTGGTCCGTCCACAGTGTCTGTTTTAAGTGAGCTGTGCCCCCGACCCGACAGTCTCATCCCGCTTCGCTACGTCTTAGAAAACACTAACATCTAGGATAGAATCAATCTCAAGTGATGACACCAAGCTCCCCTGCAACCATTCCACCAATCAACCAACCCCAAACGTTAATTTTTTATTATTTTTTTTAACATTTATTTCATGACCTGGATTTAACAACACATCTACACAGAAACTACAGACACTGTTTCCTGATGTAGGGGAGTAGCCTGATTCAGTTCAAAAGACAAAGGCTCCCCCTCCCTTTGTTGGACAGACTAAAAAACACTGAACGTTGAGACAAAGCTGCTGGACCGAATGAAATCAAGTAAACTAACAATCCACTTAGTAAACATGCATTTCCAAAACATCTATAAAAATAGATTTATAGTGCGAAATATTTTTTATTTTAATTTCTGTAGAAATCTTTAAAATTGTTTATTGTCCTGAAATACTACCATCATCTTTTTGTCCTGTGAGTTGCATGGTCCTTGAAGTCAACAGGTTTGGTGGAAACCAATGAAATACACCCAATGCATACAAGAAGCACAAGGGACTCTGGGAATGTTTCACAACTGAGGCTTTTATGGTTCCAGTCTAGAAGATACATCTAAATGCTACTTTAGCTTTTTGTCGTAATTTTTCATAGGGTAGGTAAATGCAAGCTGGAAACTGTAAACCCAGAATTCCTCAATGGCAAAAAATGGCTCCTTAAACCTTTGAGCTAGTTAAGAGTCTTTTATCTCTGAGAGAAAGAGAGGTCTGTAGACTATACAACAGCAAAGCAACAGCAGAAACAGAAAGAAATACAGACAGAAGGAAGCAGCAAAAGGTGACGCTACATTGGAAGGCCACCACACGAAATCCACTAACCTCCACGGGTCCACTAAGACTGCAGAGGAGAAGGAGAGGGTTACACACATTCCCTGTCCAACCCCAGACTACAGATAAAGCACAGAGAAGACAAAGGACAAAACAGCTACATCAGCTCAGTAACACTGCATATAGTAACACACACTGAAATCGCTATGGAGACGGACAGCCAGTGACACTTACACATTGTACACGTTTACGGTTATCACGCTTAGTAATAGATTACTTGATGGACGGCTGTCAAAAGATGAAGTGACAGTTTTTCCATTTTATTACAATTTTTTTAAACAGTAATCACAGTGTTCTTAACACCAAACTGTGAGATAACTTTTTTGGCAACAGAGAAAAAATTAGGGAATGTGATTTTTCCAAAAACATATTCGTTTTGATTGAAACGCATGTCTCTTTCAGATATGTGATTTCAGGAATCGGACAAATGGCTGATGGAAGAACGGATTTGGGAGACTGACGTTGATAGTAGTGAGGTTTAGGATGTAAAAGAAAGAGGAAGGGTAGAGTAGAAAAAACAACCGACAGAAGCCAGTCAAAGTTAAACATTCATTTTTCAAGTTAATGATTCAAATTAGCCTCTGTTACACTGAGACTAGAAAGTGATCTAGTTTTCAAAAAATACAAACAAAATCAACCTGCTCCATATAGGTATATTCTATCCTTCAGGCCCAATCTGATTGAGCCCTTGAACTTGACTGAAGGGAGTAGTAATGAACACAAAACTATGTTGATTAGAAGTTTGACTCTCCCCAGCTGTCACTCAGTCACTCATCTCTGTGAGAGAGCTGTGGAACAGAAGAACCTACATCAGCCCGCTGAAGGAGGGTAGTAACTTGATGGAACAGTAGCACCATGGATCTGCAGAGGATGAGTGCATTCCAAATGGCATCCTATTCCCTAAGTAGTGCACTGCTTTTGACCAGAGCCCTATGGGTCCTGGTCAAAAGTAATGCAATAAATAGGGAACAGGGTGCCATTTGAGACATAACCGAGGAAATGGAACCGGGGGAATACTTGTATCCCACACCGACCTGTACTTGTTCCAAAGTCCTGGGATGTATAACATTCTATTCACAGGCAAATGCCCTGCTAAAATTGCTTTTTAATGCTTGATTTGCAAGTTAAATCTGTTCTATAAAAAATAAACAAAATGAATTATAAAATAAACTACTACACCCTTATTATGATCTAACCTTAAAACGTATTCCTTAAGGTTATTTCTATGACAATGTCAAACAGAGTAACATCCTTTTGTCATAGTCAACCTTGATCACATCAAGATATGAAGCAAAACCATCCAAGGGTTTCTTTCCATAGAAACACATCTTCCACCATCACTCCTTAAATACTCTAGACATCTTCATAAAGATGCAACATAATCAACTCAAATAAAAAGTAGTTTACCCCAGAGTCCAGTAGGAGACCAACGGTAATATGAATTCTCTGTAAGCAAAATGAATTCTTTACAATAAACAATAGTCAGTTGAGTTTGATCAGAGAAAATCTAATTAATAGTACTGAGGAGCAAGAAGTGGATGATTGATAGAATGGAGGTCAATAGAGAGAAAAGGATAGAAAGACAAGGAGCCATTCATTTCTAGTACACAAGCTCAATTGCTCAAATTCAAAATGCTAGAATATATTTATTTTCCACTTGAAACACAGTCTTATGCCTCAAAGAGTCTTTGACAGTTGAACACAGTAATATGGTCTTGGTGTTTTGCTCTAATCTTCTTTGCGCTCCAGAGTTTGTGTGGTGTGTATCCCGTTACTGTAGACAGGAAATGGAAGAGTAGAGAACAGTCCCTCTGCCGTGGTGAATACATTGGCTGCTGGCATCTGGGTGAGACTGGCGCCGGACATGGTACCCCCAAAAGGGCCAGCCATGTTGAGCCGGTGGACATGATGATACAGCATCTCCATGGGTGTCTTGGGGTCGATGCCAAAGCTGGGGCTACCGTTGACATCCACAAAGTTCATAGCGTGGGCCACATTGTTGGGCAGCAGGTTGGCGCCTGCCTGCATGGCCAGAGTGACGTCGGCGGGGGCGTAGCGGATGGTGCCAGTGGTGTAGACCCGTGAGGCAGCAGTGCTGGTCGTGGCGAGGGTGCCGGTGACCCGTTGGACCAGTGGAAGCGCCACGTTCCCGGCCTGCAGCCTCTGCAGGGCCTCCAGGTCGCTGGTGTACAGCAGGGAGGAGCCGGACGTGGTGGGGGTGCTCTGACATTGCTGGTTGTCGCGCGGCGAGGCCGAGAGGGGCGGGGACAGGGGGTCGGAGGTGGACCCAGAGCCAGAGGGAGGGGCCAGGCTGGCGGCGCTGGAGGCCGAGGAGGGGGCGCTGCTATAACCGCTGAAGGAGGGGGGTACGCCCTTCCTGGTACCTGCGCCCCCACTGCCCCCCTCTGTTCCTGGGGGAGTGAGCACTGAATCTGGGATGGAGACCTGCAGACTACCAGGCTGTGGGGAGGGGAAGGTATCGTGGGCTGGGACGGGCTTCGTCATGCTGTAGGGAGACTCGTTCCTGGAGATCTCTCTGTTGGGTGGGTAGTTCCAGATGATGCTGTCATTGTCGAAGTTGATGGGCTCGGACATTTCCGTTTTGATCTTGAGCACAGAGGCACTGGCAGGGGAGGGGGTCGGCAGGAGGGGGACAGCCCCAAGAAAGGTGTTAGAGCTGGGGGTGTCAGAGGAGAGGCACATACGTTTAGGACGACTACCGTCCCATTTCTGCTTTTTCCTCCTCTTCTTACGCTTCTGCTGCTTACTGGCAGCGGGGGTGGCGAGAGTCTCGGTGGCGCTGTCACAGGCTTTAAAGCTGTCGTCATCTTCCTCATCGTCATCATCATCTTCCTCTTCTTCAGAGGAGGAAGGTGAGCCGTGCAGCTCCACTCCTCCGTTTCCATCTCCGTAGTGCTCCACCTTGATGTGCAGGTCCTTCAGCCGGCCCAGTCTGCCCTCCTTGGTCTCCACCTCACAGTCGCTGGGCTCCAGATCGTCCTCGCTCTCCTGGCTCTCTGGGTTGGAGGAGCTGTCTCCCTCCTCCTGACGCCTCATCTCCTGCTCTGAGGACGACTGGCCCTGCTGCTGCTTTTTACTGTCTGTTTCCGGGTCCTCTGTGTTCTCAGTCTGGTTCCCCTTCCTGTCCCACTTGGAGTTCTCGTTGTCGTCTGAGAGAAAGGTTCCATTTAGTATACAGACTTCAACAGCACTCAAAAAAATCCATGTATACTGTATACATATCTGTCCAAAATAACCACTACAAATGAAATAATCTTTCATGCCCTTCATTAAGATCTTTTTAATGTTCAGTATTTTGCTATAAAGAGATACAGTATATGGAATATTCCCTTTACGCCTCAATTACAATAATTGACTTATTTACTCCACCACTGTGTTCTACTGCAGTTATAATAACGTCTGTCTGTCTGGTGCCTGGTGTGTTGGCTTGGCACCGATCATTCCCTGGATACTGAAGCAGTGGTGCTCTCCAACCGTACTGTCAGAGTGAGGAGGACAACTCTACCCAGCAGCAGCTGGCCTGGGCCACAACCCTCACCATGCCCGCTGGCATAGGGGGCACTGAGGGAGGCCTAGTGCCAATGGCCAATATGCTGGCTCTTTCCTCAGACTGTCATCCAAAATCATCCTCTCCCCTCCTGCCCCCTTGGCGGTACTCCATTGAATATGTTTGATTCAAAATTGTCCTCAAACTAATGATGAGGGCTTTTCTCCTCTTTCTCCATGGATGGCCACAGTATAATACAAGGTATGCTTTCTCTTAGGGAGTTTAGGCCAGGTTATACTGTAAAGAGCTTTGTGACAGCTGTTGATGTAAAAAGGGTTTTATCAATACCCTTATAATGATTTATTGATTGATTGATGGTACCATACCAGAGTTGTCCTTGGACTCGGACTCAGAGTCGGATGTCTCTGAAGACTCTGAGGCTTTCTCTGGAAGGTTGGGTAGCTGGGCGATGTCCATGGGTGTGTCCTTGTACTCTGGATTACTGAAGGAACAGACAATAGAGACAACCAAAAGCCTTTATAATCTGGATTACTGCAGGAACAGAAAACACAGAGGTCTTTATAATCTTGATTACTGCAGGAACAGACAACACAGAGATCTTTATAATCTGGATTAATGCAGGAACAGACAACACAGAGGTCTTTATAATCTGGATTACTGCAGGAACAGACAACACAGAGGTCTTTATAATCTGGATTAATGCAGGAACAGAAAACACAGAGGTCTTTATAATCTTGATTACTGCAGGAACAGACAACACAGAGATCTTTATAATCTTGATTACTGCAGGAACAGACAACACAGAGATCTTTATAATCTGGATTAATGCAGGAACAGACAACACAGAGGTCTTTATAATCTGGATTACTGGCAGGAACAGACAACACAGAGATCTTTATAATCTGGATTAATGCAGGAACAGACAACACAGAGATCTTTATAATCTTGATTACTGCAGGAACAGACAACACATAGGTCGTTATAATCTGGATTAATGCAGGAACAGACAACACATAGGTCTTTATAATCTGGATTAATGCAGGAACAGACAACACAGAGATCTTTATAATCTGGATTAATGCAGGAACAGACAACACATAGGTCTTTATAATCTGGATTACTGCAGGAACAGACAACACAGAGATCTTTATAATCTGGATTAATGCAGGAACAGACAACACAGAGGTCTTTATAATCTGGATTACTGCAGGAACAGACAACACAGAGATCTTTATAATCTGGATTAATGCAGGAACAGACAACACAGAGGTCTTTATAATCTGGATTAATGCAGGAACAGACAACACAGAGATCTTTATAATCTTGATTACTGCAGGAACAGACAACACATAGGTCGTTATAATCTGGATTACTGCAGGAACAGACAACACAGAGATCTTTATAATCTGGATTAATGCAGGAACAGACAACACAGAGATCTTTATAATCTTGATTACTGCAGGAACAGACAACACATAGGTCGTTATAATCTGGATTAATGCAGGAACAGACAACACATAGGTCGTTATAATCTGGATTACTGCAGGAACAGACAACACAGAGATCTTTATAATCTGGATTAATGCAGGAACAGACAACACAGAGATCTTTATAATCTTGATTACTGCAGGAACAGACAACACATAGGTCTTTATAATCTGGATTAATGCAGGAACAGACAACACATAGGTCTTTATAATCTGGATTAATGCAGGAACAGACAACACATAGGTCTTTATAATCTGGATTAATGCAGGAACAGACAACACATAGGTCGTTATAATCTGGATTACTGCAGGAACAGACAACACATAGATCTTTATAATCTGGATTAATGCAGGAACAGACAACACAGAGGTATTTATAATCTGGAAAACTGCAGGAAAAGACAATAGAGACAACCAGAGGAAGAGAAAGTCAGTGAGTGTGTTGAAATACACACTAATAATTAGATATTAAATGGATTATGGCATTTGGCAGATTATGCAATAGTCATGTAAACACTTAATTTAACTCGGTGGTTGGTAGCCTAGTGGTTAGAGCGTTGAACTCAAAACTGTAAAGGTTGCAAGATCGAATCCTTGAGCTGACAAGGTATACATTCTATCGTTCTGACCCTGAACAGGGCAGTTAACCCACTGTTCCTAGGCTGTCATTGAAAATAAGAATTTGTTCGTAACTGACTTGCCTAGTTAAATAAAGGTAAAATCTTAATTGGCGTAAGGTCAAAATTGAATTAAGCATACGCCGATTAAAACACCTGCTTTTCTGAACAATCTGTTGAATTATTAAGACATGTAAACACCTTAACCATCATTCCAGCGGTGTATTTGATCTGCACAGCGGTGTATTTGATCTGCACAGCGGTGTATTTGATCTGTACATGTCCCCTCTTTAGCGCGAGTGAAGTTCGGAACAACAATGTATGCGTCTTACAAGTCGTTTTCACATACAAACTTTATATGTCTGAACTCAGAAACAAACATGCTTCCTAAAAATAACATGTTCACTGTGGTAGAATGTTTATTTTGCTTGGCAATTTTCTGCATTTATCAGTGCCACTACTATATTCATCTGACTATCCACAATAATCGCATTATTGTGTGCATGTAACCATGCTCACTTTCTTTGCCAAAAGATAATCATTTAGAGCATATCGCTGCCAGGGATTGCAGAGAACACAGCATTTGACATTCTCCTAGTGTTCTGATTGATCCAGCTGTCCCTAAAGCAAAGCTCCTAACTCTTTGGCTCTCACAGCTGCTCTATGGGTCGGCAGAGGTGAGGAGAAATTTGGAAGGATATTGAGAAGATATATCTATTACAGTTGATGAGAGAAGGGTTCCTTCTTGTGCTGGCAGCTAAATTCAATATTTAGTAAATCCTTGGAAAAACAGCTTGTGTGTGTGTGTGTGTGTGTGTGTCTGGATCTAAAATTACAATAACATCTCAATCACTTTAGGATGCAGAGATAATTCTACAATGATCAATTCAATGGTGCCAATGGCAAAAACACATTTCATTAACAGTGCCTTATAGCAAACGAATACTGTCAGATACCGTTGAAAGTCGGAAGTTTACATACACCTTAGCCAAATTGTTACGGCTTTCTATAGGTGAAGGAGAGTCGGACCAAAATGCGGCGTGGCTATTGAGATTCATGTTTAATGAAAAAAAACACACTAAACACAAACACTACAAAACAATAAACGTAACGAAAACCAAAACAGCCTAATACTGGTGCAAACCAGTACACAACAGACATAAGGACAGGAAAAGGACAATCACCCACGAAACACTCAAAAGAATATGGCTGCCTAAATATGGTTCCCAATCAGAGACAACGATAAACACCTGCCTCTGATTGAGAACCACTTCAGACAGCCATAGACTAATCTAGAACACCCCACTAAGCTACAATCCCAATACCTATGAAAAACCCCAAGACAAAACACACCACATACAAAAACCCATGTCACACCCTGGCCTGACCAAATAGATAAAGAAAACACAAAATACTAAGACCAGGCCGTGACACAAATACATTTAAACTCAGTTTTTCACCATTCCTGACATTTAATCGTAGTCAGAATTTCATGTCTTAG
Source organism: Oncorhynchus masou masou (assembly GCF_036934945.1). Taxonomy (NCBI): domain Eukaryota; kingdom Metazoa; phylum Chordata; class Actinopteri; order Salmoniformes; family Salmonidae; genus Oncorhynchus; species Oncorhynchus masou. The sequence goes on from NC_088243.1 coordinate 17,830,292, forward strand.
GTCAGTTAGGATAACCACTTTATTTTAAGAATGTGAAATGTCAGGACAATAGGAGAGAGAATGATTTATTTCAGCTTTTATTTCTTTCATCACATTCCCTGTGGGTCAGAAGTTTTCATACACTCAATTAGTATTTGGTATCATTGCCTTTAAATTGCTTCACTTGGGTCAAACGTTTCCACAAGCTTCCCACAATAAGTTGGGTGAATTTTGGCCCATTCCTCCTGACATAGCTCGTGTAACCAAGTCAGGTTTATAGGCCTCCTTGCTCGCATACGTTTTCAGTTCTGCCCACAAATTTTCTACAGAATTGAGGTCAGTGTCATGTCTTGTTATGTCTGTTCCTGTCCTTTCTCTTCATTCTCTCTCTCTGCTGGTCTTTTTAGGTTACCTTCTCTGTCTCTCATTCCTCAGCTGTTCTACATCTGCCCTAACTAGCTCATTCTCTCTTTCCCCACCTGTTCTCTCTTCCCCCTCTGATTAGGTCTCTATTTCTTTCTCTGTTCCTGCTACTTTCAGTGTCTGATTCTTGTTTGTGTTTTTTGATGCCAGAAGCAAGCTGTCGTCTCGTTTGCTTCCACCTTGTCCTGTCCTGTCTGAGTCTGCATGCATGGCAGGTGCAACCTGCATTATACTACGTTCTTTTGTTCCATTGACTACGTTGGAAGAAGATTTATGCCATTCCTGTTTTTTATTAAAGAACTCTGTTTTCTGTTAAAACCGCGTTTGGGTCTTCACTCAAGTTCATAACAGAAGAATCAGACCAAGAATGGACCCAGCGGCTCCGGACCCTTTTCACTCCGCCGTCGAGATCCAGGGAGCGATGCTAGGCAGACACGAGGAGGAATTGTCTGCTGCTCAACATGCCGTTGAGACCCTGGCCGTCCAAGTCTCCGACCTCACAAGACGGGTTCACCAACTCCACCTCGATCCACCGCCCACTTCCAGGGTTTCCGAGTCTCCGGAGCCCAGGATCAACAACCCGCCGTGTTACTCTGGGGAGCCCACTGAGTGCCGCTCATTCCTCACTCAGTGTGATGTGGTGTTCTCTCTCCAGCCCAACACTTACTCCAGGAGCGCAGCCCGCATCGCCTACGTCATTTCTCTCCTTACCGGACGGGCGCGTGAGTGGGGCACGGCAGTCTGGGAGGCGAGGGCTGAGTGTATTAACCAGTATCAGGACTTTAAGGAGGAGATGATACGGGTTTTTGACCGTTCTGTTTTTGGCGAGGAGGCTTCCAGGGCCCTGTCTTCCCTATGTCAGGGGAATAGATCCATAACGGATTATTCTATTGAGTTTCGCACTCTCGCTGCCTCTAGTGACTGGAACGAGCCGGCTTTGCTCGCTCGTTTTCTGGAGGGTCTCCACGTCGAGGTTAAGGATGAGATCCTCTCCCGGGAGGTTCCTTCCAGTCTGGACTCCTTAATAGCTCTCGCTATTCGCATAGAGCGACGGTTTGATCTTCGTCGCCGAGCTCGTGGAAAGGAGCTCACGTTCTCCGTTGCTCCCCTCTCCACATCACTGCCACCTGCCGCATCACTGCCACCCTCCTCCGCCGGCTCGGATGCTGAGCCTATGCAGCTGGGGGTATTCGCATCTCGGCCAAGGAGAGGGAACGGAGAATCACCAATCGCCTCTGCCTCTACTGCGGCTCCGCTGGTCATTTTGTCACCTCATGTCCAGTAAAAGGCCAGAGCTCATCAGTAAGAGGAGGGCTACTGGTGAGCGCAACTACTCAGGCCTCTCCTTCTGGATCACGCACTACCTTTCCGGTCCATCTCCGCTGGCCCGGTTCATCTGCTTCCTGCAGTGCCTTGATAGACTCTGGGGCGGAGGGCTGTTTTATGGACGAGACCTGGGCTCGGGAACATGACATTCCTCTCAGACAGTTAGGGGAGCCCAGGGCCTTGTTCGCTTTAGATGGTAGTTCTCTCCCCAAGATTCAGCGTGAGACGCTGCCTTTAACCCTCACTGTCTCTGGTAATCATAGCGAAACCATTTCTTTTTTAATTTTTCGTTCACCTTTTACACCTGTTGTTTTGGGTCATCCCTGGCTAGTGCGCCATAACCCTTCTATTAATTGGTCTAGTAATACTATCCTATCCTGGAATGTTTCTTGTCATGTAACCTGTTTAATGTCTGCTATCCCTCCTGTTTCCTCTGTCTCTTCTTCACAGGAGGAGCCTGGCGATTTGACAGGGGTGCCGGAGGAGTATCACGATCTGCGCACGGTGTTCAGTCGTTCCAAGGCCACTTCTCTCCCTCCACACCGGTCGTATGACTGTAGTATTGATCTCCTTCCGGGAACTACTCCCCCGGGGTAGATTATACTCTCTGTCGGCTCCCGAACGTAAGGCTCTCGAGGATTATTTGTCGGTTTCGCTCGACGCCGGTACCATAGTCTCCTCCTCCTCCCCCGCCGGCGCGGGGTTCTTTTTTTGTTCAGAAGAAGGACGGGTCCCTGCGCCCATGCGTGGATTATCGAGGGCTGAATGACATAACAGTTAAGAATCGTTATCCGCTTCCTCTTATGTCTTCAGCCTTCGAGATCCTGCAGGGAGCCAGGTTTTTCACCAAATTGGACCTTCGTAACGCCTACCATCTCGTGCGCATCAGGGAGGGGGACGAGTGGAAGACGGCGTTTAACACTCCGTTAGGGCACTTTGAATACCGGGTTCTTCCTTTCGGCCTCGTTAACGCTCCAGCTGTCTTTCAGGCACTAGTTAACGACGTCCTGAGAGACATGCTGAACATTTTTGTTTTCGTTTACATGGATGATATCCTGATTTTTTCACCGTCTCTCTCGATTCATGTTCAGCACGTGCGACGCGTCCTCCAGCGCCTTTTGGAGAACTGTCTTTATGTGAAGGCTGAGAAGTGCACTTTTCATGCCGCCTCTGTCCCTTTTCTCGGTTCCGTTATTTCCGCTGAGGGCATTAAGATGGATCCCGCTAAGGTCCAGGCTGTCATTGATTGGCCCGTTCCTAAGTCACGCGTCGAGCTGCAGCGCTTTCTGGGCTTCGCTAATTTCTACCGTCGTTTCATCCGTAATTTCGGTCAGGTGGCAGCTCCTCTCACAGCCCTTACTTCTGTTAAGACGTGCTTTAAGTGGTCCGTTTCCGCCCAGGGAGCTTTTGATCTTCTTAAGAATCGTTTTACATCCGCACCTATTCTTGTTACACCTGACATCTCTAGACAGTTTGTTGTTGAGGTTGACGCGTCAGAGGTGGGCGTGGGAGCCATTCTTTCTCAGCGCTCTCTCTGACGGCAAGGTCCATCCTTGCGCGTTTTTCTCTCATCGCTTATCGCCGTCAGAACGTAACTATGATGTTGGTAATCGCGAACTGCTCGCCATCCGCTTAGCCCTAGGCGAATGGCGACAGTGGTTGGAGGGGGCGACCGTTCCTTTTGTCGTTTGGACTGACCATAGGAACCTTGAGTACATCCGTTCAGCCAAACGACTTAATGCGCGTCAGGCTCGTTGGGCTCTGTTTTTCGCTCGTTTCGAGTTTGTTATTTCTTATCGTCCGGGCTCTAAAAACACCAAACCTGATGCTTTATCTCGTCTCTTCAGTTCTTCTGAGGTCTCCACCGACCCCGATGGGATTCTCCCTGAGGGGCGTGTTGTCGGGTTGACTGTCTGGGGAATTGAGAGGCAGGTAAAGCAAGCACTCGCTCACACTCCGTCGCCGCGAGCTTGTCCTAGGAACCTTCTGTTCGTTCCCGTTCCTACTCGTCCGGCCGTTCTTCAGTGGGCCCACTCTGCCAAGTTAGCCGGCCACCCCGGCCTTCGGGGTACGCTCGCTTCCATTCGCCAGCGTTTCTGGTGGCCCACTCGGGAACGTGACGCGCGATTTGTCGCCGCTTGTTCGGTCTGCGCGCAGACTAAATCTGGGAACTCTCCTCCTGCCGGCCGTCTCAGACCGCTTCCCATTCCCTCTCGACCGTGGTCTCACATCGCTTTAGATTTTATCACCGGACTGCCTTCATCAGCGGGGAAGACAGTTATTCTTACGGTTGTCGATAGATTCTCTAAGGCGGCTCATTTCATTCCTCTCGATAAGCTCCCTTCTGCTAAGGAGACGGCTCAGATCATTATCGAGAATGTTTTCCGAATTCATGGCCTTCCGTCTGACGTCGTTTCCGACAGAGGCCCGCAGTTCACGTCTCAATTTTGGAGGGAGTTTTGCCGTTTGATTGGGGCTTCCGTCAGTCTCTCGTCCGGCTTTCATCCCCAGTCTAACGGTCAAGCCGAACGGGCCAATCAGACTGTTGGTCGCATTTTACGCAGTCTTTCTTTTCGTAACCCTGCGTCTTGGTCAGAACAGCTCCCTGGGCAGAGTACGCCCACAACTCGCTTCCCTCGTCTGCTACCGGTCTATCCCCTTTTCAGTGTAGCCTCGGGTACCAGCCTCCGCTGTTCTCATCTCAGCTCGCCGAGTCCTGCGTCCCCTCCGCTCAGGCTTTTGTCCAGCGTTGCGAGCGCACCTGGAAGGGGGTCAGGTCGGCACTTTGCCGTAATAGGGCGCAGACTGTGAGGGCCGCTAATAAGCGTAGGACCAAGAGTCCTAGATATTGTTGCGGTCAGAGAGTATGGCTCTCCACTCAGAACCTTCCCCTTAAGACAGCTTCTCGCAAGTTGGCCCCGCGGTTCATTGGTCCGTTCCGTATTTCCCAGGTCATTAATCCTGTCGCAGTGCGACTTCTTCTCCCGCGCTATCTTCGTCGCGTTCACCCGGTCTTCCATGTCTCCTGTGTTAAGCCCGTTCTTCGCGCCCCCGCTCGTCCCTCCCCCCCCATCCTTGTCGAGGGCGCACCCATCTACAGGGTTCGTAAGATTTTGGACATGCGCCCTCGGGGCCGTGGTCATCAGTACCTAGTGGATTGGGAGGGGTACGGTCCTGAGGAGAGGAGTTGGGTTCCCTCTCGGGACGTGCTGGACCGTTCGCTGATCGATGATTTCCTCCGTTGCCGCCAGGTTTCCTCCTCGAGTGCGCCAGGAGGCGCTCGGTGAGTGGGGGGGGTACTGTCATGTCTTGTTATGTCTGTTCCTGTCCTTTCTCTTCATTCTCTCTCTCTGCTGGTCTTTTTAGGTTACCTTCTCTGTCTCTCATTCCTCAGCTGTTCTACATCTGCCCTAACTAGCTCATTCTCTCTTTCCCCACCTGTTCTCTCTTCCCCCTCTGATTAGGTCTCTATTTCTTTCTCTGTTCCTGCTACTTTCAGTGTCTGATTCTTGTTTGTGTTTTTTGATGCCAGAAGCAAGCTGTCGTCTCGTTTGCTTCCACCTTGTCCTGTCCTGTCTGAGTCTGCATGCATGGCAGGTGCAACCTGCATTATACTACGTTCTTTTGTTCCATTGACTACGTTGGAAGAAGATTTATGCCATTCCTGTTTTTTATTAAAGAACTCTGTTTTCTGTTAAAACCGCGTTTGGGTCTTCACTCAAGTTCATAACAGTCAGGGCATTGTGATGGCCACTTCAATACCTTGACTTTGTTGTCATTAAGCCATTTTCTGGAATTTTCCAAGCTGTTTAAAGGCACAGTCAACTTAGTGTATGTAAACTTCTGACCCACTGGAATTGCGATACAGTGAATTATAAGGGAAATAATCTCTCTGTAACAATTGTTGGGGGAAAAACAAAGTAGATGTCCTAACCGACTTGCCAAAACTATAGTTTGTTAACAAGAAATGTGTGGAGTGCTTTAAAAACTAGTTTTAATGACTCCAACCTAAGTGTATGTAAACTTCTGACTTCAACTGTAAAATAAAAATAAAAATAAAAATAGCATATTTAATGAAAATGAATGACCAATCTTGTGTTCGCTTGTGTTTGCTTCTTGGTGTAGCTGACTCTATGTGTACTTTCCCAAACGGCATCCCATTTCCTATACAGAATAGTGCATTACTTTTGACCAGTACCCTATGGGCCCTGGTCAAAAGTAGTGTACTACACAGGGAAAAGGGTGCCATTTTGGAAGCAGACTGTTTTTGGGAACTGGCTGGCTGTCATGTGTTGGGTGGTTCACAGATGGGGCCCAGCCTTACCTGAGTACGTAGTTGACCCAGATGATGTTCTTTTCATTGCCATTCTTGGCATTGATGGCGATGGTGGCACTGGACTGGATCCAGATGTACCCACCGTTCTTCTGGATCCAGCGGTAGTACTTGGTCACACACTGGCCTTTGTTTATCACTGGGGTGGAGAGAGGAGAGAGTAGAGAGAAGGGGAGAGGAGGGAGGGGGGAGGACAGAGGAAAGAGGAGGTGAGTGAGCAAAGAGAAGAGAGGAGAAGAGGACATTAGATACAGTAAGAGGGATACAGGGGAGGAAAGAAAGGAGAGAGACCATCAGGTGGCATCCAACAGCTGTGTGAGGGGCTGTGCTGCTCTCTGCTCTAGCTACTTTCATTAATCAAGTTCTCTGACTGGCTAAAACAGGAACGGGGATGCTGCACAGGGTACACTATTAAATACCTCAGAGGACAGTGTGTGTGCTGATCTGGAAACCAACGACGAGGGAACAATACATACGTAATATGGAATGAATGAGAGTCAATCGGGACCAGTATACACCAGTTGTAACAATGGTAAAGATATAACTCTGTAGGTGTGTGATTTCAGGATAGAAACAGAACACACAAACATTGTACAGTGTACGACTAGTTTGTTAGTTAGATAGAGAGATTGAATTTTAATTTATGGGTCTTGATTTCCTGGTTAGGGATAGGCAAGGGGTGTAATTATAGGGTAGATGCTTAAAATCAGATTGTTTTCTGATTAAAAAAATAGTGCATCACTATGTCTGGCTGCTTTGAGGCTGGCTGCAGTGAGCCTCTCCCACCACCTGGTGGCACTGTGAGTCTGTATCAGCTACTAACTGCACCACACTACATTACATTACACAACACTAAACTACACTCTGCTGGTTGTGTCCTTGTCCTGTCTGCCTTTGCATAAGTGAAGATGCTCTGGCAGTCGCAATACATCAGGCTAAATTAACCGCTCAATGATCTCAATCAATATGTATTTGCATTAATCATGGCGCTCTAAAACAGAAACAGTCAGAATCTGAGCAAGGTAGTAAATGCATATTGTTATTTTAATTGCAGCTACAAATAGCCTCTACCATAAAAATACTTCCACGAGGGGGGATGATTTACAGTTGAAGTCGAAAGTTTACATACACTTAGGTTGGAGTCATTAAAACTAGTTTTTAAAGCACTCCACACATTTCTTGTTAACAAACTATAGTTTTGGCAAGTCGGTTAGGACATCTACTTTGTTTTTCCCCCAACAATTGTTACAGACAGATTATTTCCCTTATAATTCACTGTATCGCAATTCCAGTGGGTCAGAAGTTTACATACACTAAGTTGACTGTGCCTTTAAACAGCTTGGAAAATTCCAGAAAATTATGTCATGGCTTTAGAAGCTTCTGATAGGTCGATTTACATAATTTGAGTCAATTGGAGGTGTGCCCACGGATGAATTTCAAGGACTACCTTCAAACTCAGTGCCTTTTTGCTTGACATCATGGGAAAATCAAAAGAAATCAGCCAAGACCTCAGAATCTTTTGGTCTGGATCATCCTTGGGAGCAATTTCCAAACGCTTGAAGGTACCACATTCATCTGTACAAACAATAGTACACAAGTATAAACACCATGGGACCACGCAGCCATCATACCGCTCAGGAAGGAGACACGTTCTGTCTCCTAGAGATGAACGTACTTTGGTGCGAAACGTGCAAATCAATCCCAGAACAACAGCAAAGGACCTTGTGAAGATGCTGGAGGAAACAGGTACAAAAGTATCTATATCCACAGTAAAACGAGTCCTATATCGACATAACTTGAAAGGACGATCAGCAAGGAAGAAACCACTGCTACAAAACTGTCATAATGCAGACAACGGTTTGCAACTGCACATGGGGACAAAGATCCGACTTTTTGGTCTGTCCTCTGGTCTGATGAAACAAAAATCAAACTGTTTGGCCATAATGACCATCATTATGTTTGGAGGAAAAAGGGTGAGGCTTGCAAGTCAAAGAACATCATCCCAACCGTGAAGCACAGGGGTGGCAGCATCATGTTGTGGGGGTGCTTTGCTGCAGGAGGGACTGGTGCACTTCGCAAAATAGATGACAGAAGCAACATCTCAACATCTCAGTCAGGAAGTTAAAGCTTGGTCGCAAATGGGTCTTCCAAATGGACAATGACCCCAAGCATACTTCCAAAGTTGTGGCAAAATGGCTTAAGGACAACAAAGTCAAGGTATTGGAGTGGCCATCACAAAGCCATGACCGCAATCCTATAGAACATTTGTGGACAGAACTGAAAAAGTGTGTGCGAGCAAGGAGGCCTACAAACCTGACCCAGTTACACTAACTATGTCAGGAGGAATGGGCCAAAATTCACCCAACTTATTGTGGGAAGCTTGTGGAAGGCTTTCTGAAACGTTTGACCCAAGAGAAACAATTTAAAGGCAATGCTACCAAATACTAATTGAGTGTATGTAAACGTCTGACCCACTGGGAATGTGATGAAAGAAATAAAAGCTGAAATAAATCATTCTCTCTACTATTATTCTGACATTTCACATTCTTAAAATAAAGTGGTGATCCTAACTGACCTAAGACATGGAATTCTTACTCGGATTAAATGTCAGGAATTGTGAAAAACTGAGTTTAAATGTATTTGACAAAGGTGTATGTAAACTTCCGACTTCAACTGTATATAAAAAGAATGCCAGTAATGAAAAAGTATTAGCATATAGAATGAAAAGAAAAGAAAGCTTACTACTGAGGAGGTCTAGTATACTGTAGTGCAGGGATGGGCAACTGGTGGCCCGTGGGTACCTTTCCAAAGACAAAAATATATATCGATTTTTTAAAATAATTTGGGGGTCTCAACTTACTGTAGAATACTAGAATACACAAGTTGCAATTTCAAAAAAATTGATTGTGAACTGTCACTGACAGTCAATCAATTAGCCCATGTCAGCATTAAAAAATGACTTATTGTAAATTAGTAAAATGGCCAACTATCTAAACTTGTAGTAATAATGGTTGAATTACCACTGCAAACATTTCTCTCTATGGCACCCTATGGCAAAATGTGTAGAATTTCAGAAAATGTGCTGTAAAACTGCTAAATATTCTCTCCGCCCCATGGCAAAATGGGTAGAATTACATGAAATTAGTTATAAAATTTGGTAAATGATTTATCTGCCCCATGGCAACGTGTAGATTTGCAGCAAATTTGCTTTAAAACTGCAAAATGCTTTAGAAGCCACAAGGCAAAATGTGTAGAATTGCAGGAAATCCACCAACCTTTCAGTTACTGGCCCAACGCTCTAACCTCTAGGCTACCTGCCACCCCACTGCTAAAATGTCAATTATTAACTCCTAGTATAAACCTCGATTTGTTATACTAGGAGTTAACAATGATAGGATATACACAATATACTACATTTGAAAAGGGAAAGATATAAACATTATTTAGATTATTTTCAGTTGAAAAGTCATTCATGATTATCCAAATATCCAAATATTGGATTCAAACTGCATCTACAATATTTGGGAACTGTAAATGTGATGGTTCTAATATTTTGGGAAATAATTAAGAATTGATATATTCAATCATTATACTGTATCTGCTGTGAGGATATTGAGTCATAATATTGATGGTCATGATTCATTTATTATTTTAGGATGTATTTATTACCATAATTATTTCAGGTAAAATATAAACATTTCCAAATCCTAACTCTAATCTTGGTAAATAACTTGACAAATCAAGTGTACACGGCAAACTCAAAATTCCACATATTCTAATCTCAGGCCGTCCTTGCAAATAAGAATTTGTTCTTAACTGACTTGCCTAGTTAAATAAAGGTTACACATTCTACAGTATAGCAAGTGAACTGTATATCTATGAAGGCACCAAACCTGGACCTCCGTATCTCTCTGCCTTTGAACATCAGAGCTCTCTCATCAGTATTAGCGTCATTACATTTACATGTTCTTATCCAGAGCAATTTAGAGGAGAAATTATTGTTAAGTGCACATCGACAGATTTTTCACCTAGTCGGCTCTGTGAGTCAAACCAGAGACCTTTTGTTTACTGGCCCAACACACGCAACCGCTAGCCTACTTGCATACCCAATACACGCAACCGCTAGCCTACCTGCATACCCAACACACGCAACCGCTAGCCTACCTGCATACCCAACACACGCAACCGCTAGCCTACCTGCATACCCAACATACGCAACCGCTAGCCTACCTGCATACCCAATACACTCCACCCCTGGCTTACCTGCATACCCAATACACTCCACCCCTGGCTTACCTGCATACCCAATACACTCCACCCCTGGCTTACCTGCATACCCAATACACTCCACCCCTGGCTTACCTGCATACCCAATACACTCCACCCCTGGCTTACCTGCATACCCAATACACTCCACCCCTGGCTTACCTGCATACCCAATACACTCCACCCCTGGCTTACCTGCATACCCAATACACTCCACCCCTGGCTTACCTGCATACCCAATACACTCCACCCCTGGCTTACCTGCATACCCAATACACTCCACCCCTGGCTTACCTGCATACCCAATACACTCCACCCCTGGCTTACCTGCATACCCAATACACTCCACCCCTGTCTTACCTGCATACCCAATACACTCCACCCCTGGCTTACCTGCATACCCAATACACTCCACCCCTGGCTTACCTGCATACCCAATACACTCCACCCCTGGCTTACCTGCATACCCAATACACTCCACCCCTGGCTTACCTGCATACCCAATACACTCCACCCCTGGCTTACCTGCATACCCAATACACACCACCCCTGGCTTACCTGGCACAATGTCTTTGCAGGTGAGTCTTTTTTAAAATGTTTACCTTGTCCACTTACAGTGCCGTTTTACGGTGCCGGAGTCGTCCAGGCATTAAAAGGAATACGGGCCCTTTAATCTGTCTCTTTCTCCTGCAGCCCCAGGCATGCCTGTAGGATGGCTCCACTCTCCCCTACTCTCTCTCTCTCTCGCTGTGAGCCTCTTCTCTCTCGCTCCTCTCCTCTCTTCTCCTCCTGTCCTTCAGTTTGTTTTAATCACTTGGATCCTGTCCATAACGCTGACTACCTTTCAGATACCCTTTACCTCAAGTGGCCCTTGCTTGCGACAAGGGGTGTCACCCACAGGAGGCTGCTGACGGGAGGACAGCTCATAATAATGGCTGGAATTGATTAAGTGGAATGGTATCAAACACATGAAAACCACTTGTTTGATGTGTTTGATAGCATTCCATTGATTCCGTTCCAGCCATTACCGTGAGCCCGTCCACCCCAATTAAGGTGCTACCAACACCTGGGGTGTCACCATCATATAAAAGTAAGTCATTTACACTGTGAAATTGCTTTATGAAAAGTCTTTTCAGTCCATCAGGGTATTATTGTAAAGGCAAACATTTTATGAATGAGGGAGGAGACAGAAAGGAATGTTCTCTTCTCTACCGGGTTTGACATTTTTGTCTGGTTTCACAAGAACATTCTGCCCGTATTGTGGCGAGTGGTTTTCTTCATGTTTTTCCTGAGGTACACTCTATTGTTGAAGCCCAAAGTTACTGTTTTCCAAAGCTTTGAATTTACAGCAACTTTGCCTGTGTCGTCAACATTCAACATTTCAGCTGTATTTTCCAGTATCTGTAGGGTCCTAACAAGTGAGCTGAGTTGGTTTTTATTAGAGTCAGTCTGAACTAGTCTCAGGAGACAGATTCTGGTAGTATGCCTGGAGGCAGATGGCTTAAGTCCTCAGAGATGTAAGTTCTTTCAGCTACAGTATCTCTCTCCATCTCATGAAAACCATCTCTTTTCCCCAGTCTGATATAACAGTCACTCAAAACCATTTGTCCCTACTGTGTATGCTACAGTTCAGTTATCAGATCGTCAGACTAACGCATGTCTTGGCTTAACATGTATCCTTCTGGAATGAATTAAAAAGAACCTTTCCAGTCATAGCACATGCGTTGATGAGTGAAGTATGAACCGTAGTGATGTACAAACACACAGTATAGATTTGGTCTATATGAAATGGAGTCTATGTGATCTTTTCACAGTCCTAGGACACGCTATGAATAAAAAGTTGAGCAACTAAATGGCCATATTATAAAGCTTGGACAAAAGCCAATTCATTTAAACACCTTCTCAAGTCTGATGGTTCACTTCTGACCTGGCGTCTAGAGAGTTGGCTAAGTGGAATAATACATTTCCTTCAGATCCAGTGACCTTGTCACCTTGCCTCACCAGCTGATTGCTGCTATTCACACCAAACCTCCACAGTATGTCAGAACATTTTTGGTAACGCTTCCTCTGAATACCCTCTTCATAATGCATTATCAGCACACGTATGATGCCTTATGAGCTATGCCCAATGCATGACTTAGCTAGCTATAAATATCTGCTCATATACATCTATAACTACATTTGATCAGTTATTTATCATCACAAAGGCCAAATGATCATCACATATGTTGTGATAATGTGACCGATGATGATAATGATGGGTTTATGTCATGGACATTAACCCTTTACACTTGTACGCATAGACAGGTTGAAAATTACAGATTTGGGCACTGGTAAGCGCCTAAATTGGAACGTAGTGGTTTTACAGTGGCATGCTATACATGACGTCAGAGCTCTGGCTTTGCGCTTCACAGCGCTGTATGGGTTCTGACTGACAGCTGTTCTGAACTTGAGCACCGCGTGGGACAATAAGTTGCTCCCATCCCTCCCACTAACTGGGCAACTTTTGCAAACGTTTTATTGTCTGAGTGAGGGAAATGCTGTAAATTGAGAGGACTCAATGTATTTTGAAAGATGAGACTTTGAGGATTATAATAAATACTGATTTGATGTCATACAAGCCAAACACCCGTGAGTCCAAATGTGCACTTCACATTTCCATATCATCAAACTCATGTCATATACAGTGTCAACGTTTATGATCACTATGTGTGATGTACAGTTCCAAGATGACATGACGTCACACCCTGGGTTGATCTGAACAGAATGTTTGTTTCTCTATTTTAAAGCTCACGCTCTCATCACTCCTTTCTATGCACACCAAAATGATGATCTGTTTCCCTGAGTTGCCTTGTGAAAAGCCCTACACTGTAAGATCCTATTTTATAACTTAGCAAGTCATGTTGGCAATAGAACAAGCTTCAAGTGAAGCCCACCTGACCCAGATTGCAATTTAAAACGGCAGTTTTTTGAATTGCGTAAACAACAGCAGTAATTGTGTGATGGGGGGGATGTAGGGCTGTGTTCCAAACAAAACAACTACAAGTGTGCTTGCTCTAGTTCCTCAACAGCACAGCTAGGAGAGCTCAAAAAAGCATCTTTCAGTTGAAGACTCTTCTTTGAGTCACAAAAGTGCATTGAAATAACTTTAGAGAGACGTGTGACCACTTGGAGACACCAGTTAGTACGCTCTCAAAAAAACCCGTCATTTTTTGTCTCATGTTGCACCTCCCCCACATTTTCCAGGAATATTCTTATATCCACAGTATTTTCAGATTTCATTATCAACAAATGTGGCGAAAAGTACAGGAAATGTAAAATGTACATACAGTCAACAGTCTAATGTTTGGATTTAGTCTTGTGTCAGGTGAAATGTTATGTCCTCAATTTTGGTCTAATAATTTTCCCATAATCTCCAAACTGTTCCCTTTCAACTGCTCTTTCAGTTGCTACCATTCTTATGCATTTCATATTTCTTCTGTAAGAAATATTTCAATGTAGTCCTATCCATATAGGCCAATTCCCACAAGTGTAAATGTGTAGATGAAACTATCAACTGAACTAGCTAGGAATATAGCAAAGTCTTTATTTAGTGAAGGGGAATTAACAGACCTCTGAATTGCTCATCGAATAATTCCCATGGCTTTGTTCTCTAACTGTAAATACTGTATAGTAGCCTGGTTGCCAGTCTCTGTTCAACTACTACATTCCAGACCTTGTAATCTGTGTCATTTGTTTAGCATGACATAGAGTGGAAAGGAGTGGTATGACAGCTAGAGAGACAGGTACACAGGCTAACTGTTTAGTATACCCAGATGAAATCAACATCAAATCCACGAACAGACACTAAAAGGGCAAACACTAGAAATTAGCGCACACTTTTATGTGCAATGCTGCAATACATCTGAATCTTGTTCATTCAGGGTGTCAATGTTTTAATTGTATCTTTCCGTAAATACATAAATACATGAACTAACTATTTAGCAGCACTGAACACTCAACCAATTTCCTGGCTCATGCACTGACTGTAAGTTGACTAAAGCCTGGGTGGAGCGTATTAGATAGGAGACAGCCAGGGGTAGCTGGAGGTATGCAACAGTGCCACTGTTTGCTGCTACTGCCTAGCCTGCCACCTCAATCTGCCTGCCGCCTCAATCTGCCTGCCGCCTCAATCTGCCTGCCGCCTCAATCTGCCTGCCGCCTCAATCTGCCTGCCGCCTCAATCTGCCTGCCGCCTCAATCTGCCTGCCTTAGCATTAAACGGCCTGCTTTACCCTCAATCTGCCTGCCACCTCAATCTGCCTGCCGCCTCAATCTGCCTACCGCCTCAATCTGCCTTCTGCCTCAATTTGCCTGCATTAGCCTCTCTTATCAATGTGATCCATGGTCAGCCCTCGCTCTCTACTTTCCCTCTGCTGGGTTTCAAATCAGCCGCTAATGAACCCAATCTGGTGCATTTTTAAGGCACAGGGACAGTGCAATGCAGCAGTAATTGCGCTCTAATTCAGTTGAACTCACAATATCTAATCAGACGGCTCCAAGTTCCCCGGCCGAGGAGGCAACCCCAAGGACACTCGTCCTCCCACCTAATAAAGCAAGGGAATGTACACCCTTTACACTTACACTCCAGCATCCAGCACGAAGAAAGGGCCCAGGGAGCAGCTCAGCCCACAGATCTCCAATAATGGCAGCCTGCCTATCCATGTTGCAAAGCCCAATCAAATGGTGCACTGCTCCCACAATGCCTCCTCAGTGTTTAACCAGCCACAGTAAAGCTTTCATTGACGAAACATATCAAATCATGGCACGTTTTGGAATTAAGAAGTAAAGCGAGCGGAGAGTACTTCCTGCAACGGGCTATAAAAACTGCTCTGGTGGAGTAGAGATGCAAAGACACCTTTGCAAAGATGACCGTTACTCTAAAAGTAAACTGAGCTCAATGTTGAACGCAAACAAACAAAGAAGGCATGCAGCCATTTCATTTGAAACATTGGGAGTGAACTTGCGTGGGGGTCTTGGTTTCCATTCTCCCTCCCTGGGGTCTGAAGATCAATGGCATATATTTCTACCCCTGAGTCATGACATTGCAAACACAAAAATATTTCCCCCATCCAAGGTAAGTAAGTTACAGAGGCAGATCACGTGGATCATCTAGATGTGGTCTCCCTACAGGCCTATTACCCTGACTCAGGGTTTAGCTCAATGTGGGCTAACCAGGTCTTGTGGCATGTAGGAGACCCGTGTTCAAACCCTAGAAGGTCACAGAGGCAGATAACGTGGATCATCATCTAGATGTTGTCTCTCTACAGGTCTTTGACACCTATTCTGTACGCTGATAAGATCAGAACAACTTTGTTCTGAACAACAACAGCTCTGCAGTGAAGCACACAATGACCGATGACTTTGGTGTTTGGGTCGAGAGGAGATAGTTGTGATGGATCACTTCCCATAACAAAATTTGTTCTGCAATAATGTGTTCATAATAAGTTGTGTACTGAAATGATGTGGTAACATACTGAAATGGTGTGGTAACATACTGAAATGATGTGGTAACATACTGAAATGATGTGGTAACATACTGAAATGATGTGGTAACATACTGAAATAATGTGGTAACATACTGAAATGATGTGGTAACATACTGAAATGGTGTGGTAACATACTGAAATGATGTGGTAACATACTGAAATGATGTGGTAACATACTGAAATGATGTGGTAACATACTGAAATGATGTGGTAACATACTGAAATGATGTGGTAACATACTGAAATGATGTGGTAACCCTTAAAGTATTGTTATAATACTCACAGTCTAAATGGCTGTGCCGGATGCCCTCCACATCCTCTGCGTGAATAAACTGGTAGCACCTCTTCCCTACGATGTCCACTGGCGTCAGGTCCATGTAGTCGCTAATTCTACAACAGGGATTGGAAAAGGATTCAGCGCGTGATGACGGCAAGAGAAGAAGCACCAACAGAAACGGCAAAACATTCAAACGGCTCTTAAAACACAATGTCATTCCAGCTTAACCAGATAGACCATATTCATCCTGAAATGTCTGACTAATGCCTTTGACAAAGATACAGTAAGTATTACACACACATTCATGTCATAAGGTGAATTCACCAATTTGTAAGTCGCTCTGGATAAGAGCGTCTGCCAAATGACTTAAATGTAAATGTAATTCAGGGACAAATGGATAGAATGGAACATAGGATGTCTTCCCATTTCACATGATGCCTAACGCTTACTATTGAATATAATCTATCCATTCTTTTTTTTGTTCACCCAAAAGCAACCTGTCTTCTATCTGTCTTACATATTGTGTGGTTATTTCTGATATTTCTAGTCTCCCCAAACACCCTATGAAACAGATGAAAGTAGTTCTGATCAGTTTCCCATTTCATTTCCCAGAAAGGCTGAGGCTATCTCACTGTAAAACTGACTGGCCAGATGTGATTTCCCCATAAATAACTGACTGTCTGGCAGACAGAGGTAAAAAGAAAACTGACTGTCCAGATGTGATTTCCCCATAAATAACTGACTGTCTGGCAGACAGAGGTAAAAAGAAAACTGACTGTCCAGATGTGATTTCCCCATAAATAACTGACTGTCTGGCAGACAGGGGTAAAAAGAAAACTATCTCAGTGATCTCAATCCCACAGAGATGAGGACAGGTAGCAAAGAAATAGAATGTTCATGATGAGTTGTACAGTATATAGGCCTAATGCTATGAAATTACAAACCCTAGCGATTAGAGTGGAACTACCTACACAACTATAAGAGCAACGTAATGTCAAGCGGTGCTGTGGGATTATTTAAGATACTCTTTGAAGAGGTAGGGTTTTAGACGTTTTCAAACCTTACCCCATGCATTTCAGTTATGTGTATCACTGCCATGTGGGTACAGTAAAATACAGTCAAGCCTTACCTATTCTCACAGTAGACAATGTTGAGGTCCATGTGGACCCTGGTGACAAACATCTGGCAGTCTATGCGCACCTCGTTGATGGTTGGGGGGGGGAGGGCGTGGGCTACCACCACCATGCCCATGATCTGAATGGGTACCGACCGACTGTGGGTCAATGCCATACGGATCCTCAGCCTGCCTGTAACATGGATCACCTATAGGAGGAGGGAGAGAGGGGGAAACACAGAGAAAGAGAGAGATAGAGACACAGAGAGATAGAGATAAAGAGAGAGAGAGATAGAGATCGAGAGAGAAAGAGAGAGAGAGAAAGAAATAGAGCGAGCGAGTGAGAGAGAGAGCAAGAGAGAGAGTAGAGCAAGCGAGCGAAAGAGAGCGAGGAGAGAGAGCAAGAGAGAGAGAGAGGAAGAGAGAAAAAGAGAGCGAGAGAGAGCGCGTGAGAGAGAGTGAGAGGAGAGAGAGGGAGAGAGAAAAAGAGAGCGAGAGAGAGCACGTGAGAGAGAGCGAGAGGAGAGAGAGGGAGAGCAAGAGAGAGAAAGAGAGCGAGAGAGAGAGAGAGAGAGTTTCAGTTCAAAAGCAGTAATGGAGAATTCCAAACACAAAATAGCGAGGGTGGAGTTGAGGACAAACGTTTTGAAGGTCCTAATTATCGCTAGCTTTAAAGTCTTTGTAGCTCTATTCTGCCCTAGAGGAGGAACTGACTAGATATGCAAACTACACTTTCAGATCCATCCATTTTAATCATTGCCAGGTTAAACCCAGGGGGGATTGTTTTGTAGTCTTTAAACTACTGACACTGGCCTCTCAGTGGCACACCTCTGAGATTGGTGAGACGCGATTATTATCATTCACACAGACAGTTCCTGCTCCCTAAACTCATTCAAAGCCTTAGACCATCTCCTGCTCCACCAGGGATAAGCAACCCTCAACAATGGGAACCAGACATTGAATTCCAATTCAGAAGAGAGACACAGAGAGACACAACAACAAAAAAATAACAGCCCTATTCCAGGCATTGCATTAGAAAGCTAACAGAACAGTGACATGTTACAACAGCCCTGTCAGACAGTCGGCCCAGGAGGAAAATGGTTCTGATGGTGTATGATGTCTCCTTTTCAAAGGGAAACCATCAGTGCTTGTGACATCCGAGGAGCCGTCAACAGTCTCCACAGTTAAATGATACTGACTCCTTTTCCCTGGAGTTTCTAAAGACAAAGAAAAACTGTGAATGATAGTTTCAAACCCATTTTGAATACAACTAAACTACAACACTGTATAGCACATCCAATGGCAAGATTGAACAGTGTTTATTTTAAAGTGAGTATGAGAGAAGTCCGGCTAAAACACATCAAACAGAATGCTAGGAGAGGCATTTTGGGTCCGAGGAGTGTAGCCAGTCTAGTGCTTGAAGTCATGCTGCTCTAAGAGAGAGAAGAGGAGGGAGAATACTTTGCTGTCTTTTTAAAGTTGAAGAGTGCAGTGAGACCTTGTTCAAGGTCACCAGGGGAAAGACTGAAGAATAGGAACAGTTAAAGGTACTCTCCATCAGCTTTCCATCCAGATTAGATTCTGTTAGATATATTCCCATGATTTTGCAGTTACAGTAATGTCTGTAACATCTACTGTGCAGAATATGTGTTAGATATATTTCCTGTTTTAGATATATTATATATGTTACATATGTGATATATGTGTCCCTGATATTCTGTAATTACACTCATTTTTGTAACATTTTACATCATGTATGTATAATTGAATCATGTAAACAAAGTCTGGTTGATCCACCCAGAATGACTTTGCTGAATGCATATGAGAGTTCCCTACAGTCCTTTATGTGTTAAACAGATCTATGCAGCAAATCAGCCTCCTCACACTCACACCTGGGTTCAAACACTATTTGAAATCTTCCAAATATTTTTAGCGTTTGCTTAAGCCTGCCTGCAATGCCGGATGGGCAGGGTTTTGCTCTTCTCCAATTATTCTATTCATTCCAGTGTGCCAGGGAAGCTAAATCAAGCCCAGATGTGGTATTTAAAATGATTTTAAATAGTACTTGAACCCAGGTATGGTACAGTATGCTGATCAGTTTCACACATCAGACAGACAGTAAACTGATCAGCTTCACACATTAGACAGACAATATGCTGTCTATCTTGATCAGACCACAGATTGACAGCAAGGTAGGTTCTGACACACACTTGACTGTTGGTTGTTGGTTGTCAGGTTTCAAAAAGACATCACATCAGCACAATGAGACCAGGACAGAGGAAGACATCACATCAGCACAATGAGACCAGGGCAGAGGAAGACATCACATCAGCACAATGAGACCAGGGCAGAGGAAGAAATCACATCAGCACAATGAGACCAGGGCAGAGGAAGACATCACATCAGCACAATGAGACCAGGGCAGAGGAAGACATCACATCAGCACAATGAGACCAGGGCAGAGGAAGACATCACATCAGCACAATGAGACCAGGGCAGAGGAAGACATCACATCAGCACAATGAGACCAGGAAGACATCACATCAGCACAATGAGACCAGGAAGACATCACATCAGCACAATGAGACCAGGGCAGGGGAAGACATCACATCAGCACAATGAGACCAGGGCAGGGGAAGACATCACATCAGCACAATGAGACCAGGGCAGGGGAAGACATCACATCAGCACAATGAGACCAGGGCAGAGGAAGACATCACATCAGCACAATGAGACCAGGGCAGGGGAAGACATCACATCAGCACAATGAGACCAGGGCAGGGGAAGACATCACATCAGCACAATGAGACCAGGGCAGAGGAAGACATCACATCAGCACAATGAGACCAGGGCAGAGAAAGACATCACATCAGCACAATGAGACCAGGGCAGAGGAAGACATCACATCAGCACAATGAGACCAGGGCAGAGAAAGACATCACATCAGCACAATGAGACCAGGGCAGAGGAAGACATCACATCAGCACAATGAGACCAGGGCAGAGAAAGACATCACATCAGCACAATGAGACCAGGGCAGAGGAAGACATCACATCAGCACAATGAGACCAGGGCAGAGAAAGACATCACATCAGCACAATGAGACCAGGGCAGAGGAAGACATCACATCAGCACAATGAGACCAGGGCAGAGAAAGACATCACATCAGCACAATGAGACCAGGAAGACATCACATCAGCACAATGAGACCAGGAAGACATCACATCAGCACAATGAGACCAGGGCAGGGGAAGACATCATATCAGCACAATGAGACCAGGGCAGAGGAAGACATCACATCAGCACAATGAGACCAGGGCAGGGGAAGACATCACATCAGCACAATGAGACCAGGGCAGAGGAAGACATCACATCAGCACAATGAGACCAGGGCAGAGAAAGACATCACATCAGCACAATGAGACCAGGGCAGAGGAATACATCACATCAGCACAATGAGACCAGGGCAGAGGAAGACATCACATCAGCACAATGAGACCAGGACAGAGAAAGACTCCACTCTAATGAATACAAATGTTTTAAAAACATATAGAATTTAAATGATTTCTTCGGAAGCCCAAACCCAGAGGCATCAAAAAAGTTAGTTTGAATAAGACAACTTTTGAAGTGAATGGTGGGCAGCTAGACTGCTGCAGGAGTGCTATTGACCAGAACATTAAATATGCTCAGGCAGTTAAATGCAAACTGACACGTCAAGTGTTCACAACAGCGGCAGTGAGAGGCAATTCGAATAGCATTTCTCAACTTAATACAAGCCAACAAAATAAAGGGATCAATTTTTATAATTCATGGTTCAGCACACAATGAATACACTCCCTCTCTCCACCGGTGAATATAGAAGAGGTATACATAAGAAATAAGATTCATCTGTTCCTGGGGATTCTCTGGAGTGCTTTTGAAATGTGATACAGCACCAATAATGAAGGAGGACCTTTACATGAGTGCATTAAATGAGATGTGGGGGCTGAGATGTGTTAAAAAAATATGGGTTTAATGCTGGAGCTTTGATTTGACCTCTAGAGTGGAGTGGGGATATAAGCAGCCATGATACGTGCCGCCAATGCCACCGTGCCTCGCGGTCCCGGGTAGAGGAGCAGATCACCGACATGCCAAACACATTTATCTCTAGCCATAATTAGGACCTTCAAAACATTGGTCCTCACCTCCACCCTCGCTATTTTGTGTTTAAGATTCTCTATTACTGCGTTTGGACTGAAACTCTTTCTTTCTTTCTTTCTTTCTTTCTGTCTTTCTTTCTTTCTTTCTTCCTCTCTCTCTCTCTCTCTCTCTCTCTCTCTCTCTCTCTCTCTCTCTCTCTCTCTCTCTCTCTCTCTCTCTCTCTCTCTCTCTCTCTCTCTCTCTCTCTCTCTCTCTCTCTCTCTCTCTCTCTCTCTCTCTCTCTCTCTCTCTCTCTCTCTCTCTCTCTCTCTCTCTTTCTCTCTCTCTCTCTCTCTCTCTCTCTCTTTGTCTCTCTTTCAGACACAGCCTTAGTTCAAACCATAGGCAGCCATTACCTTCCATTTCTTATAATAAGTAAATATTTAAATGTTTTTTTCCCTCACAGTCCAAGACCAATGAAACACAATATAATAAAGAGATTGAAGAGATATATCCAAACCCACACCACTGCTGTTGGATCCACCCTTGAGAACACAAAGTGCATTAGGGTGTGACGAAGCCAGAATGAGGCAGGAGACACTGACAGAGAGACAGAGATGGAGATGCTTGGAGAGAGGGGCATCAAGATGAGGCCGGGCTCGTCCCTGTGTGTCCTCACTGCTCAAAGAATCAGCCTGAATCACATCTCTCTGTTCCAAAGCCCCCACAAGCCATACATCGTATCAACTTAATATTGAGACTGCGTGACTCTTTTTCTATTACATACAGTATGTTAACACTGACAGCTAACATTTTTATCTCATGCTGAGTATGATAGTCATGGCGATTCTCTCTTTTTTACAACTCAAACTGAAATACAAAACAATATTTACATACTAGAAAAAGCTTGGAATGCAAACTGAATATCACTCTAAAACAATAGTAAAACAGAGCCACATTCAGTTTGGATTCCAGACTAGTTCCTTATGAGAGTCTATAACCCTGCTCTTACTACAGGGCTAGGCCGTAGAACTACATATATAACAACATACGGCTGTGGAGTTGTGAATTCTAGGATCTCTGTGGCTCGGCCACCGTGCCTCTGGGTCTTACCTTATAGCCTGAAGACTTGATGTGGACACCTCTCTTGGTCAGTGTGGACTTCATACGGACGAAGAAGGAGCGTTCTAGAATGTTGTCTGGGGGAAGCAGGGTGGGGCTGGTCGACTCGACTGTGGAGGCAAACATGCACACGTACACGCACACGCGCGCACACACACACACACACACACACACACACACACACACACACACACACACACACACACACACACACACACACACACACACACACACACACACATTACTTAACATTACTTGGCCAATAAATCAGTGTGTTTTGTAGGAAAGCCCAGGAGAGGTGGGGTGATATTAAAAACCCCAGCTGGTAAGACAGGCTAGCTGTAATAACTTTTCATTGAGTTTCTATCATCTCCCAGGTAACCGTCTAATGGAAAAAGCACACCTAAATAAAAACAACACATTAGCAGTAAACCATGTTTTAATTACAGTATGTTCTGTAATAGAGTACAACCTCTGTTAGGTCTCACACCATAATCTGTGAAAACATTTTATTTGAAGCTCAGCAGCAGTTTAAAAGTCAACTGCACGTTTCACTTCATTGTAGTGGTGTATTCATTTTCCAAGTACAATATTACAATTTCATGTAATGGAATATTAGAATTAACTCAAGTGTATTTTATTTTATACTGTATGTGGAGTTAATCTAATTGTAAACAAAGATATTCATCCTTGCTTCAACAAAGTTCAACAAAACATAGATCATCACATTAAAACCCCATAACTAATGAGGTCAGTCAATCTCTTCAACAGAACACAACAAGGGTACCTATTAGGTAAAGGTGAAACGGTCCATTTGTCACTGCTCCTGATCAAGGCTTAATAATCAATAATAATCAAATGCATATATTGCAAAATATGCAAAATATTCAATCCATCAGAGGAGATAATATACTGTAGATGTAGACATACTGGTCTCCCTGGCTGTGTGTGTGATGTGTGTTATGATTGACATTTCCATTTTGCCTGTGGTCATGAAACTAGAAGCTGTTAGAGGGGTGGCCCTAGCAAAGATTCAACAGCTGCTTGCAAATGTGCATATCCCCCAGAAGGATCTAAGGAGAGTGAATAACAAAGCTGTTCAGGTGGTGACAAAGTGTCTCTGCTTAAACACACACAACACACGTGACGTTGTCTTCCTGAGCCAAAGAGAAGGGGGTTTAGGTGTTCCCAATATTGAGTGGCTTTACACTGCTACAAGACTGATTCACCTGTTGAACATGCTCAACAGTGACGATGTGACAGTTAAGGAGTTAGCCAGAGCCTCCCTCCTTCTGGACCTACGAAGGTGGAAGGTGACACTGGCCAGGGACACTGAGGACAACTTCCTGGGTCTTCAGGAGGAAGGCCAATGGAAAATTGAACACTCGTGCTGCGGGTTCTGAAGTCTGGTCAAACTGTCCAGACATGGCCTCCCGAGTGGCGCAGTGGTCTACGGCACTGCATTGCAGCACTAGCTGTGCCACCAGAAACCCTGGGTTCGTGCCCAGGCTCTGTCGAGAGCCGGCCGTGAGCGGGAGGTCTGTGGGGCGACGCCCAATTGGCCTAACGTCTTCCGGGTTAGGGAGTGCTTGGCCGGTAGGGATATCCTTATCTTATCGCGCTCCAGCGACTCCTGTGGCGGGCCGGGCGCAGTGCGCGCTAACCAAGGTTGCCAGGTGCACAGTGTTTCCTCTGACACATTGGTGCAGCTGGCTTCTGGTATGGAGGTGCGCTGTGTTAAGAAGCAGTGCGGCTTGGTTGGGTTGTGTTTCGGAGGACGCATGGCTTTCGACCTTCGTATCTCCCGAGCCCGTACGGGAGTTGTAGCGATGAGACAAGATAGTAATTACTAACAACAGTTGGATACCACGAAATTGGGGAGTAAAAAGGGGGGGGGGGGAAACTGTCTGGACATCAACAACCTGTGCAACTGGACTGGAGTTGAGCTCAGGTGGACACGGACTGATATGAAAACTGAGCCAGTTGTGGCAGGTCACGGTGTTGTTGTGGAGGCTTCTGTCACCCATGATGGAACATCTCATCCTACATCCAGGACAACACTCCTCGGTCTCAGACGGATGGAGCTACTACAACACTGGACTGGCCTGAGGCTGCAGGGGGAAACACTACTCTGTCTCCAATTCCATGCACCAGAATGCTGCTGTTGGTGAGGACATTCTCACCTTTACTGTTAAGGCGATGCTGCAAGTTCTACCAACAAGTCCATTGCCCATGTTGTGAATTGCATACAATGATTTGTACATTGCTAGACATGACCGCCTTTTTGACCTGATCGCCAGTGAGCTTCGACAAGTAGTCTCACCAACGGCACACATGTATAAACATTGTTGTGTAGTAGGAAGCTGGTTTGATGTTGATGATGATGTGTTTTCCTGTGTGCCAAATACACCAGGTGTTGTTGTGGGGGGAGGCCAGGGGAGAGGTGCTCATTTTGGAAGAGGGCTGCTCATTGGACGGCTACATGGAGCAGGCGTTTGCTGAGAATCTGCTTCAGTACCAGCCCTGGGTGGCCCTGGGACAGCCTCGGGTGGAGGCCGTCTCGGCCACGTTCACAGGCCCGCAGTGCGCGGCATCCACATTGTGGGGCCTGACAAAAACGGGCAAAGCAATTGGCTAGGTACGGCTGTTTCAGCTGTCGTGGGCAACCTAGTAGTTTGGAGAAGAGGTACTTTCTGTACCCTTGACTGCCACGCATACAGGGACCTTTGAAATGTTTGGATCCTATTTTTGTACATTTTAGTATTTAAAGTGTGTGTGTGTGTGTGTGTGTGTGTGTTCGTGTGTGTGTGTGTGTGTGGTGTGTGTCTCCCAGACTCTCTCTGTCCCCTGGGTGGGACAGGACATTAGATATAGGACATTAGAGACAGACAGACAGACAGACAGACAGACAGACAGACAGACAGACAGACAGACAGACAGTGATATGACAATGCCCAGCTCACAGGCATCTCAGCCATGGACCAGGCTAGGAGATCACATTGAAATGGGATTACTAAAACAGCACACCTGGAAAATCAATTTTTCTGTTACTCTCCTTATAACAAGTGTCACGACTTCCACCGAAGTCGGCCCCTCTCCTTGTTTGGGTGGTGTTCGGCGGTCGACGTCACCGGCTTTCTAGTCACCACCGATCCATGTTTCATTTTTGTTTTGTTTTGTCTGGTTTCAATTCAATACACATCTGGTTTCAATTCCCATATCATGTTCCTTATTTAACCCTCTGGCATACATTTCTGTTCTGTCCGTGATTGTTGGTGTCTTATTGGTTGTTGTAGGTGTTAGTTTGTATGCATTTTCCTATTTGGAATTTTGCTTGAATTTTTGTGAGTAAACTCAGTTGTTTTCTCAAACCTGTGTCCTGCGCCTGACTCCGCTACATCGCTGCACCCAATCGCTGACAGAATCACGGACCTGTTCAAATGGAGTCAGCAGGTGGAGTCAGCAGGTGCAGCCAGCCCTTCTCTCCCAGTAGAGGAGTGCGTTCAGCAGCGCACGAACATGTTACAAAGTCTAGGGACAGCCATGGATCGCGTGATGCAAACAATGGACTGATGGGAGAGAGGAGGCTTTCCTGTAAATACAACATCATCACCTCCGCCCGCACCTCAACCTACACCGATGTCCACCCCTCCGTCGACAGGACCCAGTGGGATTCGGCTCTCGCTCCCGGGAGCGTATGACGGAACAGCTGCTGGGTGCCAGGGGTTCCTACTACAGCTGGAGCTCTACCTGGCAGCTGTTTAGCCGGCCCCTTTGGGACGCGAGAGAGTGAGCGCCCTCATCTCCTGCCTGACTGGAAAAGCCCTGGAGTGGGCCAACACCATCTGGGGAAGGGAAGGCCCGACTCTGGATGACTAGGAGGACTTCTCCCACCTGAAGGGAGAGCGGCGGGAGAGCGATTGTTCCATCTGAGACAGGGGATGAGGAGCGCTCAAGAGTTTGCACTGCACTTCAGAACTCTGGCAGCTGGTGTGGGATGGAATGAGCGGGCCCTGATCGACCACTACAGGTGTAGTTTACGAGAGGACGTTCGTAGGGAGCGAGCCTGCAGGGACACCACTCTCAACCTGGACCAGCTGGTGGACTTGTCTATCCGGCTGGATAACCTGTTGGCCTCCCGCGGACGTCCGGATCGGGGTCCGTCTGTTCCATTTCCCAGCACCTTGGCTCCAACACCGATGGAGTTGGGAGGGGCTGCTATGAGGGGGGCCGGAGGGGGGACCATTCCCTGCACCAGCTGTGGCCGCAGAGGGCACACTGCTGGTCGGTGCTGGGGTGGTTCTCCAGGAAGTCGAGGTAGCGGGCGGAGCACTGGTGAGACATCCCAGGTGAGTAGGCACACAACTCACCCAGAGCCCCCCTGTTGCACACATGTGGTTACCTATAGAAGTTCTCCCCACATTCCCAGCATAAGGCACTAGTAAATTCAGGGGCAGCTGGGAACTTTATTGACCGTTCCTTAGCACATAGATTAGGGATCCCTATTGTTCCTGTTGATGTTCCCTTCCCGTACATGCCTTAGATAGTCGTCCTTTGGGGTCGGGGCGAATTAGGGAGGTCACAGCTCCCATTGCTATGAGAACGCAGGGGGTCACGAGGAGAGAATTAGTCTCTTCCTGATCGACTCTCCTGCGTTTCCTGTTGTGTTGGGCCTTCCCTGGTTGGCCTCTCATGATCCTATTATTTCGTGGCAACAGAGGGCTATCAAGGGATGGTCCTGTCAGTGTTCAGGGAGGTGTGTAGGTGTTTCCTTAGGTGCCACTATGGTGGAAAGTCCAAACCAGATTTCTACCATGCACATTCCCCACGAATATGCCGATTTGGCACTCGCCTTCTGTAAAAAGAAGGCACTCAATTACCACCCCATCGACAGGGGCATTGTGCGATAAATCTCCTGGTAGGCGCTGCACTTCCCAGGAGTCACGTGTATCCTCTGTCACAGGAGGAGACGGCGGCTATGGAAACATATGTCGCCGAATCTCTAGGACAGGGATACATTAGGCCTTCCACTTCACCTGTCTCCTCGAGTTTATTTTTTGTGAAGAAGAAGGATGGAGGTTTATGCCCGTGTATTGACTATCAAGGTTTAAATCAGATCACGGTAAAATACAGTTACCCGCTACCTCTCATCGCCAGTATGACCGAGTCATTACATGGGGCGTGCTTCTTCTGGTGCGTATCCGGGGGGGGGGGGGGGGGGGGGGTGAAAGACGGCATTTAGAACCACTTCTGGGCACTATGAGTACCTCGTCGTGACATATGGGTTAATGAATACTCCATCAGTCTTCCAATCCTTTGTGGATGAGATTTTCAGGGACCTGCACGGACAGGGTGTAGTGGTGTATATAGATGACATTCTAATATACTCCACAGCATGTGTCCCTTGTGCGCAGGGTGCTAGGTCGACTGTTGGAACATGAAGGCGGAGAAATGTCTGTTCTTCCAACAGTCCGTCTCCTTCCTAGGGTACCGCTTTTCTGCGTCAGGGGTGGAGATGGAAAATGACCGCATTTCAGCCGTCCGTAATTGGCCGACTCCAACCACGGTAAAGGAGGTGCAGCGGTTCTTAGGGTTTGCCAACTACTACCGGAGGTTTATCCGGGGTTTTGGTCAGGCAGCGGCTCCCATTACCTCGTTGCTGAAGGGGGGACCGGTGAGACTGCAGTGGTCAGCTGGGGCGGACATGGCTTTTGGTCACCTGAAGGCTCTGTTTAACTCGGCTCCCGTACTGGAGCCGAGGTAAACAGATCCCTCCGTCACGTGCAGAGCCCACTCCCCCTGAGTGTCCAGCTGGGCATCTGTACGTTCCATCTGCTGTCCGCGATCATTTGATCTGTTGGGCTCACACGTCACCCTCCTCTGGTCATCCTGGCATCGGTCGGACGGTGCGCTGTCTTATTGGGAAGTACTGGTGGCCCACTTTAGCTAAGGATGTGAGGGTTTATGTTTCCTCCTGTTCGGTATGCGCACAGTGCAAGGCACCTAGACATCTGCCCAGAGGGAAATTACAACCCCTTCCCGTTCCACAACGACCGTGGTCACACCTATCGGTGGATTTCGTGACGGTTCCTCCCCTGTCGCGGGGTAACACCACGATCCTGGTCGTTGTGAATCGGTTTCCTAAGTCCTGCCGTCTCCTTCCTTTGCCCGGTTTCCCTACGGCTCCACAAACTGCGGAGGCCCTGTTCACCCACGTATTCCGGCACTACGGGGTGCCTGAGGATATAGTTTCTGATCGGGGTCCCCAATTCACGTCTAGAGCCTGGGGGTCTCGGTCAGCCTTACCTCAGGTTTCCACCCCGAGAGTAACGGGCAAGTGGAAAGAGTCAACCAGGATGTGGGTAGGTTTCTGCGGTCCTATTGCCAGGACCGGCCGGGGGAGTGGGCGGTTTACATCCCCTGGGCGAAGATGGCCCAAAACTCCCTCTGCCACTCCTTTAGCAACCTATCACAGTTTCAGTGTGTGCTGGGCTATCAGCCGGTCCTGGAACCAGGGCATCAGAGCCAGATCGAGGCTCCTGCTACTTTTTTCCACCATCATTTGCAAATAAATTCATTAAAAATCCTACAATGTGATTTTCTGGGAAAAAAATCTCATTTTGTCTGTCATAGTTGAAGTGTACCTATGATGAAAATTACAGGCCTCTCATCTTTTTAAGTGGGAGAACTTGCACAATTGGTGGCTTCTTTGCCCCACTGTAGGTTACAACTCCCCCCTGATTATCGTATTAACACCTCATTCCATGTGTCTCTCCTCAGGCCGGTGGTGGCTGGTCCGCTCCAGGAGTCTGAGGTGCGGGAGGTTCCTCTGCCCCCTCTGGACATCGAGGGGGTCCCGGCATATACTGTGCGAGCCATCATGGACTCAAGGCGTCGGGCGAGGAGGAAAGATGCTGGGTACCGGTGGAGGACATCCTAGAGCCTTCATTACTACAGGAGTTTCACTGTCTCCACCCGGATCGCCCTGCGTCCCGTCCTCCGGGCCGTCCCCGAGGCCGGTGTCGGCGCGCGGCTCAAAGGGGGCGTACTGTCACGACTTCCACTGAAGTCGGCAGCTCTCCTTGTTCGGGTGGTGTTTGGCGGTCGACGTCACCGGCTCTCTAGTCACCACCGATCCATGTTTAATTTTCGTTTTGTTTTGTCTGTATAACACACACCTGATTTCAATTCCCATATCATGTTCCTTATTTAACCCTCTGGCATACATTTCTGTTCTGTCCGTGATTGTTGGTGTCTTAGTGGTTGTTGTAGGTGTTAGTTTGTATGCATTTTCCTGTTTGGAATATTGCTTGAATTTTTGTGAGTAAACTCAGTGGTGTTGCTCAAACCTGTGTCCTGCGCCTGACTCCGCTACATCTCTGCACCCAATCGCTGACAACAAGGCTGCAGTGAAGCTTTCTAGAACTGGAAATAACATGATCAGTATGAGGGAGGAGGGTAGGGTGACAGCAAGGAGGCTGGTGGGAGGGCGTGGTGGTGGCGGCTGCTGACATGATATTTTTATCTCTTCTTTACTGAGGAATTAAATGTAATTTAAAATATAACCAGTCCTTTATCACTGGGGAGAAGCCAGAGCCGTGTTATATTTAGTCATTTAATTTCTTCTGATTAAATATGAATTACTATGACATTTTTCTCATCATCTAACACAGCAGAATACACCAACAGCGTTTTAATACACTGCATAAGCAGCAGAAGCAGTAGCAGCTCTAAGAGTTTAATTTGCCTCTCTAATCCAATCACATCAACCTTATTTCTCTTATCACAGATTCCCATTTTGAATTAAATGAGCTCATTAGTTTTAATCAAAGGCAGAGAGATCAAAACTTACACTTAAATGCTATAGATCAGAACTGTCAGTCAGCTGTATAGTTCTATTTTACTAAAACACAAGATCAGACCCTCTTAGAACTGAGCATTTTCATAAGGGAAGGTACGAGCCAACCAACCGCCTGGCCTTAAAAGCACAGGAATCTATTTTCACCCTACTGACGTCTAACTAAAACAGCCAATCAGGTTCATTTGTGAGGGGTTGGGGGATGGTGCTGTGTTTCACCACTAGTGGGCTTCTGTTCGTTAGCAGTTATGATGTGAATTATAAACTGGGCAATTTACAAGTCAGACACGTCGGACGCCATCATCAAACTCATACTAATATGAGCTCTGTTGGAGCATTACTCTGGGTATTAGAGTGCAGAGTGGGAGAATTATCATGGATACTCTGTGTTCTTTATAGGGGATAGGGTGCCATTTGGGACACAGAGACCAATGAATGGTTTTGACACCGCATAGGAGACTATTGATATACAGCATGTATCTGTTATAGGGTTATAATACATGGAACACCGTGTTAACATGTAAACAATATAGAGCGATTACCACCTAACAGTGTGGTTAGGACTCCCACAGTATTGCAATCTATGCATGTTTATGTTCATAGTACAAAGAGGGAAAGGCCTACAGCGTGAGAGGAAGTGAATGTAGCCAACCTCATTTAAATGTAGAGTACCAGTCAAACCAAACATCAAGTGCCAGGGTACTTTGTAGTGAAATGTGAAACTAGAAACTTCAAGCCCTGGATCTCATAGAAAAATGACACCTTTTAGGATAATTATTTAAAAGGAAAATGAATAAACATTTGTGAGTATTATTTATGGTTTGGCAGGGGTCTGCCGGTCTCGATTAATGAGCCATCTCTGTGTGTAAGTGATGAGATTTTAAAAGTATTACTTTCTGTGCTATGATGGTGAGTGTTGACTATCATAATTTAACCCCCCATCGCCCCACTCCTCCCCCTGACAACCCCCCACCATCACCATAACATTTCTACACACCAGGGACAACTCAGAGGAGGAGGCTCCTCCAAAGCAAGACACTGCTACAAGCTACATGCTTATATGACTTATAGGCCTAAGTGAGGCTCCCCTACTCCACTCGCTAATATTCCTAATACATTTATATAAATATTAGTACCAATTCAAAAAGTCAAGCGTTTAACGTACAGATAAATCAAGATAAAGTGTATGACCCATGGCTCAGCCGTTCTGTTCTCCATCTCCAGACACTGGGAGGTCCTTGTCTGGCCCTGCTCTGATGAATGAGTGCGTCTCTGTACATTAGTAATGACAGATAATGCACCAGGCCCTGTACTAATTGGAAGGCACTGCTGGCTGTCTCCATATTGAGAGGTAGAGGGTGATTTTTCAATACAGCTTGCCCGTCTGTGTGGGAGAGATAGTGTGTTTGTGAGAGCGCGCACGTGTGTGTGTGTATATAAGTGTGAGTGGGATGTGAAACATACAGAGAGGGACTTGTATTGCATTGGCAGCTTTAATCATTACAGGGTGACAGGAAAAATGCCATCAGGCACTGTCACGTGTGCCTGTCTCCCCTCCCCTCTCTCCCCCCATCAGTCTCTGTGTAGCCTACACTCCCAGGAAATACTATAAATGACTTAAAAACATACATAATTTCAGGCAGAGTGAAAATAAAATAAAAAAATAAATAATAATAATGTAATAATTTCTAAATGTTCCTGTATGGCAAATTCAACAAGATATCAACTAATAATTGGGGGGAGGGTGACAGTGGAGAATTGAATGTTTTGTTGTTGTATCATGGTCAAAATCATGCTTAAAAGAATAGTGTGAGTCAGATGAACTCATGGATACTGTGTGTGCAGTTTGAAGGAAGTTGTAGGTAGTCTCACAAACCACTGCTAACTAATGTTAATGCAATGACTAGAGGTTTACAGCTACAGCGAGCATGGGCTTACTTGCCAAAATCTTGCACTATCCCTTTAAACGGTGGCCAGTAGATGCCATTCATCATCATTTAATGCTACAGAGACAGATAGTGGAATGTAACATGTATGAATTTATGAAGAAAAACAAGTATAGAATGCACTCATTACTGTAAGTCGCTCTGGACAAGAGCGTCTGCTAAATGAGAAAAAATGTAATAATGTAAAAAAAAAATATATATATATATATATATATGTATCATACATGTTGTAGAGCTGTGCTCTCCTGCTCTCCCTACAGGACCCCCTGATACATTTCAATTGGCACCTCTTAGCTTCTAATACAATATTACAATAATATATTATCTGCGTTTCCATGAAAATCAATTTCTCCCTCCATCATTGTGTGTGGCAGGCCACTTTGCTGATTTCACAATACATCTGTAAAGATAAATTAAGATAAATAGAAGCAAATATGTTCAAATATAAAAAATAAAAAAATCTCAATATGTACCACCTCTAATATAGTTAAATTAAGTGGTCATATACCTTGGTTGAAAACACAACATTATTTTTTATCTAGAAATAGAAGAGCATACAAAACAATAATTTTGTACCAGAACAATACTTTGTACCAGAGTGATCTATATGATATACCATGAATAATATACACTGAAGTAACACAACATGACGAAATCAGGAACAAGGAAAAATCCTTTAATATAGTGGCCTGTTTGAAAACTAAACTTCCAACGGTTTTCCCTAAAACATTCTCCAAACCCTCCTCTCTGTAGTGCCAATGTGACACCAACTGCATGACAAAACATGAGAATAAATTCACTCATAAAGGATATACTCGTAAATATATAATTTATATACTGGCCTGTTTATAACTTCCAATGGTTTTCCCTAAAACATTCTCTAACCCTACTCTCTGTTTAAGAGATGACATATGTATCTAAGCTGGAGACACACCTGAGTCAGCATGTCAGCAGTCAGCATGTTAGCATGTCAGCACTCAGCATTTCAGCATGTCAGCATGTCAGCATGTCAGCATGTCAACAGTCAGCATGTCAGCATGTCAACAGTCAGCATGTCAGCATGTCAACAGTCAGCATGTCAGCATGTCAACAGTCAGCATGTCAACAGTCAGCATGTCAGCATTTCAGCATGTCAACAGTCAGCATGTCAGCATGTCAGCATGTCAGCAGTCAGCATGTCAGCATGTCAGCATGTCAGCATGTCAACAGTCAGCATGTCAGCATTTCAGCATGTCAACAGTCAGCATGTCAGCATGTCAGCAGTCAGCATGTCAGCATGTCAGCATGTCAGCATGTCAACAGTCAGCATGTCAGCATTTCAGCATGTCAACAGTCAGCATGTCAGCATTTCAGCATGTCAGCATGTCAGCATGTCAACAGTCAGCATGTCAGCATTTCAGCATGTCAACAGTCAGCATGTCAGCATGTCAGCATGTCAGCATGTCAGCAGTCAGCATGTCAGCATGTCAGCATGTCAACAGTCAGCATGTCAGCATGTCAGCATGTCAGCATGTCAGCAGTCAGCATGTCAGCATGTCAACAGTCAGTATGTCAGCATGTCAGCATGTCAACAGTCAGCATGTCAGCATGTCAACAGTCAGCATGTCAGCATGTCAGCATGTCAACAGTCAGCATGTCAGCATTTCAGCATGTCAACAGTCAGCATGTCAGCATGTCAGCATGTCAGCAGTCAGCATGTCAGCATGTCAGCATGTCAACAGTCAGCATGTCAGCATGTCAGCATGTCAACAGTCAGCATGTCAGCATTTCAGCAGTCAGCATGTCAGCATGTCAGCAGTCAGCATTTCAACAGTCAGCATGTCAGCAGTCAGCATGTCAGCATATCAGCAGTCAGCATGTCAGCAGTCAGCATGGCAGCAGTCAGCATGTCAGCAGTCAGCATTTCAACAGTCAGCATGTCAGCAGTCAGCATGTCAGCATATCAGCAGTCAGCATGTCAGCAGTCAGCATGGCAGCAGTCAGCATGTCAGCAGTCAGCATTTCAACAGTCAGCATGTCAGCAGTCAGCATGTCAGCATGTCAGCATGTCAGCATGTCAGCATGTCAGCAGTCAGCATGTCAGCAGTCAGCATGTCAGCATGTCAGCATGTCAGCAGTCAGCATTTCAACAGTCAGCATGTCAGCAGTCAGCATTTCAACAGTCAGCATGTCAGCAGTCAGCATGTCAACATGTCAGCATGTCAACATGTCAGCATGTCAGCATGTCAGCAGTCAGCATGTCAGCATGTCAGCATGTCAACATGTCAGCATGTCAGCATGTCAGCATGTCAACAGTCAGCATGTCAACAGTCAGCATGTCAACAGTCAGCATGTCAACAGTCAGCATGTCAACAGTCAGCATGTCAGCATGTCAGCATGTCAACAGTCAGCATGTCAACAGTCAGCATGTCAGCATTTCAGCATGTCAACAGTCAGCATGTCAGCATGTCAGCATGTCAGCAGTCAGCATGTCAGCATGTCAGCATGTCAACAGTCAGCATGTCAGCATTTCAGCATGTCAACAGTCAGCATGTCAGCATGTCAGCAGTCAGCATGTCAACAGTCAGCATGTCAGCATTTCAGCATGTCAACAGTCAGCATGTCAGCATGTCAGCATGTCAACAGTCAGCATGTCAGCATTTCAGCATGTCAGCATGTCAGCATGTCAACAGTCAGCATGTCAGCATGTCAGCATGTCAGCATGTCAGCATGTCAGCATTTCAGCATGTCAGCATGTCAGCATGTCAACAGTCAGCATGTCAGCATTTCAGCATGTCAGCATGTCAGCATGTCAACAGTCAGCATGTCAGCATTTCAGCATGTCAACAGTCAGCATGTCAGCATGTCAGCATGTCAGCATGTCAGCAGTCAGCATGTCAGCATGTCAGCATGTCAACAGTCAGCATGTCAGCATGTCAGCATGTCAGCATGTCAGCAGTCAGCATGTCAGCATGTCAACAGTCAGTATGTCAGCATGTCAGCATGTCAACAGTCAGCATGTCAGCATGTCAACAGTCAGCATGTCAGCATGTCAACAGTCAGCATGTCAGCATTTCAGCATGTCAACAGTCAGCATGTCAGCATGTCAGCATGTCAGCAGTCAGCATTTCAACAGTCAGCATGTCAGCAGTCAGCATGTCAGCAGTCAGCATGTCAGCATGTCAGCATGTCAGCAGTCAGCATTTCAACAGTCAGCATGTCAGCAGTCAGCATGTCAGCATGTCAGCATGTCAGCAGTCAGCATTTCAACAGTCAGCATTTCAAC
This sequence comes from Oncorhynchus masou masou, assembly GCF_036934945.1. Lineage (NCBI taxonomy): Eukaryota > Metazoa > Chordata > Actinopteri > Salmoniformes > Salmonidae > Oncorhynchus > Oncorhynchus masou. The sequence continues at coordinate 17,865,848 of NC_088243.1, forward strand.
AGTCAGCATGTCAGCATTTCAGCATGTCAGCATGTCAGCATGTCAACAGTCAGCATGTCAGCATGTCAGCATGTCAGCATGTCAGCATGTCAGCAGTCAGCATGTCAGCATGTCAGCATGTCAACAGTCAGTATGTCAGCAGTCAGCATGTCAGCAGTCAGCATGTCAGCATGTCAGCATTTCAGCATGTCAGCATGTCAGCATGTCAACAGTCAGCATGTCAGCATGTCAGCATGTCAGCATGTCAGCATGTCAGCATGTCAGCATGTCAGCATGTCAGCATGTCAACAGTCAGCATGTCAGCATGTCAGCATGTCAACAGTCAGCATGTCAGCATTTCAGCATGTCAACAGTCAGCATGTCAGCATGTCAGCATGTCAGCAGTCAGCATGTCAGCATGTCAGCATGTCAACAGTCAGCATGTCAGCATGTCAGCATGTCAACAGTCAGCATGTCAGCATTTCAGCATGTCAACAGTCAGCATGTCAGCATGTCAGCAGTCAGCATTTCAACAGTCAGCATGTCAGCAGTCAGCATGTCAGCATATCAGCAGTCAGCATGTCAGCAGTCAGCATGGCAGCAGTCAGCATGTCAGCAGTCAGCATTTCAACAGTCAGCATGTCAGCAGTCAGCATGTCAGCATATCAGCAGTCAGCATGTCAGCAGTCAGCATGGCAGCAGTCAGCATGTCAGCAGTCAGCATTTCAACAGTCAGCATGTCAGCAGTCAGCATGTCAGCATGTCAGCATGTCAGCATGTCAGCAGTCAGCATGTCAGCAGTCAGCATGTCAGCAGTCAGCATGTCAGCATGTCAGCATGTCAGCAGTCAGCATTTCAACAGTCAGCATGTCAGCAGTCAGCATTTCAACAGTCAGCATGTCAGCAGTCAGCATGTCAACATGTCAGCATGTCAACATGTCAGCATGTCAGCATGTCAGCAGTCAGCATGTCAGCATGTCAGCATGTCAACATGTCAGCATGTCAGCATGTCAGCATGTCAACAGTCAGCATGTCAACAGTCAGCATGTCAACAGTCAGCATGTCAACAGTCAGCATGTCAACAGTCAGCATGTCAGCATGTCAGCATGTCAACAGTCAGCATGTCAACAGTCAGCATGTCAGCATTTCAGCATGTCAACAGTCAGCATGTCAGCATGTCAGCATGTCAGCAGTCAGCATGTCAGCATGTCAGCATGTCAACAGTCAGCATGTCAGCATTTCAGCATGTCAACAGTCAGCATGTCAGCATGTCAGCAGTCAGCATGTCAACAGTCAGCATGTCAGCATTTCAGCATGTCAACAGTCAGCATGTCAGCATGTCAGCATGTCAGCATGTCAACAGTCAGCATGTCAGCATTTCAGCATGTCAGCATGTCAGCATGTCAACAGTCAGCATGTCAGCATGTCAGCATGTCAGCATGTCAGCATGTCAGCATTTCAGCATGTCAGCATGTCAGCATGTCAACAGTCAGCATGTCAGCATTTCAGCATGTCAGCATGTCAGCATGTCAACAGTCAGCATGTCAGCATTTCAGCATGTCAACAGTCAGCATGTCAGCATGTCAGCATGTCAGCATGTCAGCAGTCAGCATGTCAGCATGTCAGCATGTCAACAGTCAGCATGTCAGCATGTCAGCAGTCAGCATGTCAGCATGTCAACAGTCAGTATGTCAGCATGTCAGCATGTCAACAGTCAGCATGTCAGCATGTCAACAGTCAGCATGTCAGCATGTCAACAGTCAGCATGTCAGCATTTCAGCATGTCAACAGTCAGCATGTCAGCATGTCAGCATGTCAGCATGTCAGCAGTCAGCATTTCAACAGTCAGCATGTCAGCAGTCAGCATGTCAGCAGTCAGCATGTCAGCATGTCAGCATGTCAGCAGTCAGCATTTCAACAGTCAGCATGTCAGCAGTCAGCATGTCAGCATGTCAGCATGTCAGCAGTCAGCATTTCAACAGTCAGCATTTCAACAGTCAGCATGTCAGCATTTCAGCATGTCAGCATGTCAGCATGTCAACAGTCAGCATGTCAGCATGTCAGCATGTCAGCATGTCAGCAGTCAGCATGTCAGCATGTCAGCATGTCAACAGTCAGCATGTCAGCATGTCAGCATGTCAACAGTCAGCATGTCAGCATTTCAGCATGTCAACAGTCAGCATGTCAGCATGTCAGCAGTCAGCATTTCAACAGTCAGCATGTCAGCAGTCAGCATGTCAGCATATCAGCAGTCAGCATGTCAGCAGTCAGCATGGCAGCAGTCAGCATGTCAGCAGTCAGCATTTCAACAGTCAGCATGTCAGCAGTCAGCATGTCAGCATATCAGCAGTCAGCATGTCAGCAGTCAGCATGGCAGCAGTCAGCATGTCAGCAGTCAGCATTTCAACAGTCAGCATGTCAGCAGTCAGCATGTCAGCATGTCAGCATGTCAGCATGTCAGCAGTCAGCATGTCAGCAGTCAGCATGTCAGCAGTCAGCATGTCAGCATGTCAGCATGTCAGCAGTCAGCATTTCAACAGTCAGCATGTCAGCAGTCAGCATTTCAACAGTCAGCATGTCAGCAGTCAGCATGTCAACATGTCAGCATGTCAACATGTCAGCATGTCAGCATGTCAGCAGTCAGCATGTCAGCATGTCAGCATGTCAGCAGTCAGCATGTCAGCATGTCAGCATGTCAGCACTCAGCATGTCAGCAGTCAGCATGTCAGCACTCAGCATGTCAACAGTCAGCATGTCAGCAGTCAGCATGTCAGCATGTCAGCATGTCAGCATGTCAACATGTTAGCATGTCAGCATGTCAGCATGTCAGCACTCAGCATGTCAGCAGTCAGCATGTCAGCACTCAGCATGTCAGCAGTCAGCATGTCAGCACTCAGCATGTCAGCAGTCAGCATGTCAACATGTCATTATGTCAACAGTCAGCATGTCAGCATGTCAACAGTCAGCAGTCAAGTTTTTAGATACCCGGACCACACCTGCTTGACTTGTGATATTATGAAGACCCTCCATACATTGATTAGAGTTATCCCAAACCTAAAGATGTTCATCTAGTCAAGTTAAGATAAGATTCACTTTTTTGTCCCTGAAGGGACATTTGTCTTGGACATACAAGACAAGGCCTGCAAATGATGACTCAGACAGTGTTCTCCAAGAGAGCTCCTTCCTGTCCCAGTGTTTACACACTGCCATACCCAGTGGTCAGCTAAGCCCATGTTCCCCTAGACATCCCCAGCCCGGGCCCATCCATTATTAATATGGTAATGGGGGTGACGCGGTGATACGGCAGGCCAGTTGTTATCAGATGCAGTTCACTGTGGCCCCATGTCCATGCTGAGAGGTAGTTTGAGTCCCAAAGGGCACACTATTCCCTACTTTTTTTATCAGAATATGTTGCCATTTGGGACACAGACGTGATCTCACCCACCCAGGAGAGGAGCAGAGTTGACAGTTCTGTTCTATTATTCTCTTCTGACTTTGCTGCTTATGTGATACGTGTCAGATACAAAGCTAGACAGAGTAAATGCAGGTGTGTGTGTGTTTTTTCTTCTAATCTCTGTTATCTCGGTTATCTCTTATTCCTGGATAAGATTCCTTCATCATAACAGCCCACACTGAGTGTGACATCACAGTGCAGGGGGAGGTGGTGGAGATGGTGATGGTTGAGCGTGTCCTGTCATGGCTGCATGTTACGAGGTTGCTGGCCCGCTGCTAATCACAGGTAGCCTGGTTTAACCAGACTGAATGCCGGTTCAACAGTGAAACATAGTGAAATCAGTTTGGATGCCGGGCTAGATCACAGGGAGGTGGAGGGAGATTGTACTTGCTCAGACAGAGTAGGCGTACAGGACGGAACAGCAATAACACTTGTCAAGACAGAGACCCCAGTCACAACTAATGAACAGGGGACGATAAACAGAGACAGGGCTGCCATGCTATTTACTGTGTAGTGCCTAGTACAGTACTGGCTATAGCAGATGAAAAATATAGAGATAGCTAGGGATTTGTATTTATTTATGACTGTGAAAACTGTTCTGAAAACTGGTGTGCACATTTCCTGCCATTTCATCAATGTTCTGCTGCTGAGGAAACATGTATAATCACGCGGGAGAGTGGACTGGACTCCCCTCATGACTGAGTCAGAAGGAGAATAACGAGGTCAAAGCTTGAGCTGCAGATGGCTGGTCTACTGGTGTGATAATACTAGATATCAAAAAGTACAAGTGAGGTATTAAAAGGAAAATCGCATTTGTCTTTATCTTAAAACAGAAAAAAAATTATGTTAATGAATAAACTAATTAATTCACCCAAAAGACTCATACAACATGTAATAGAAATAGGCCCAGCCACTGAATTCTAAAGGTCAATGAATCGACGGCCCCTAATGGCCTTCTAATTTGGAAGAAAGCCCTCAAAGCAAGTTGATAGATATTGGCATATTATTTTAGCCTTTCTTTCTTCCCGCTGCCCCTCCCCGGTCAAAGTCCTTGTCTTTAATCAAGTTGCAGGAGAGAGAGAGAGAGTGAGTGCTCTGCACTGGGGGCTCGGAGGTTGCAGATGGCTGCTTCACTCCAAAATGTTCAAGCTTCACTGACCCATTTCATCAGCTCCGTCAAAGCCTTGCACTGATACCTGTTGACAACATTAAATCTTAAAAATGGAAAGAAATGAATTAATATGCAAATTCCATCAGCTTTGTAATAAAAATGTCCTTGACAAAACAGAGAACACCATCCCCAGAGGAATATTGTGAATTATCCTAGCTCCGTTGTTCTATAAGTTACACAAGTCCTCCAGGAAATCCGTGTGGATCTGACTGGGAAATAATTATGAAGGAAGAACAAAACACTAGCAGGTTGAATGAATGGAACGACATGGGGAAAGGCCTGCTACTCTTTGTTATTCACTTTGAATTAATAGAATTACTTTCCCTTTCAGATCCATATACACCTAAAAATCAACACCTCCCTATCACACCACGATGTGTGTGTGTGGGCAAATGTGTGTATGAGAGAGAGAGAATGTGTGTGTGTTTCAGAGAGAGTGTGTTGCACACATACAATTCAAATGTTAGGCAAGTGCACAAAAGACACTGTGGGGACAAGAGATATTTTCTCATTCTTCATGAGCCGCATCAGTCTACGGGGATCTTGGAAGACAAAAATGACCCATACAAAAGTACTAGGTGGCTACAACCTCAAGTGGAATTAGCTGAAATATGAGACCTAATTATCTGTGGAGAACCAACTCACAACAAAGGAGATAAACTTACAGTTTGAAGGACCAATGATGAATTAAAACGAACACCTCACCTAAGTTCTGATCTGTGGACAAACGGACCGGTGTCGGTGGAACCCTTAGGGGAATGGCAACCATTGACTAACACACTAATAACATTCACAGGGTTAGGTTGTCTGTACGGCTGAAAACTGGCAAAACATGCCCGTGACAAAGTAAACAAAGAAACGTCTTTACAAGGTCACAACAGCCTTGTTACCTAGAACATAAAAAGAGAAGCTACCGTATCATACAAAGTAATCCTTACTGGGCTTGACTCCCAATAGATCACTGCTCTTTCCATTTTGACCGCTGTCTTTAGTCTGCATATTATCATGACATTATTGTATATCTTGTGGCTTTGTACGTCACTACGCAGGTAAAACTAAGGAGATCATAGGGTTTTTCTGGAGTTAAATGTGATTTTTCTCCACAGAATAGACAGATGTATATTTGTGTTGGACACTGATTCATGCCTTTGTTCCCCTTCTTTTAATCCCAAATGGCAATCTATTCCCTTTGACCAGGTGCCATTTGAGATGCAAGGAGTGTTGAGCGCTTGCTAGCTAGCACACAAATCTGAGCTTATTTTTTAAGATGCAGTACATCATTACAGGAGTCTTATGGGAACAGACTCCACAAACCATCATGCAGTTATGAATATTGACATCCCAGTCAGTCTCGCCGATGGAAAATATTCTGATTCAATTAGATAAAGAGTAGCTTTCATTTTTACGCTATTAAAATAGGATCTACATGTCAACTGTCTGATAACAAATGAAATGCAAACTGCCTGAGAATTGGATTGTATGTATGTATATGTACAGAGAATACGTTTTCTTGCAACACGTAATCTTACGATTGTATCAAACTGTCGTGACACCGTTGACACTTTGCTCTGGGTTTGAGCCTTAAGGTGCTATATATCTGTCAGTTCAGGACCACTAAAGAAATATTGTGTACATTTTATACACTGTATGAGTATGAAGAAATCAGTACAAAATACCCATAGTAAATGTACTTGCTAAATACAAACTAAACTAAAGTAATTATATACAGTATAGTGCTTTAGTTTCAGTGCTCACAACAAAATTATTTTTATGGAGGAAAGGGTTGATATAGTCTTCTTTTTAAAAATCCCTTGACATGTACCATCTCTGTTTCGAGAGGGTCACTCGTTGCTTCAGTCCTCTCAACGATAGACCAAGCTCCTCAGCTGTCCTTTCCCCCCACTCAAACCTTCCCCCCAACTCAAACCTTTCCCCCACTCAAGCCTTCCCCCAACTCAAACCTTTCCCCCACTCAAACCTTTCACCCAACTCAAACCTTTCCCCCACTCAAACCTTTCCCCCAACTCAAACCTTTCCCCCACTCAAGCCTTCCCCCAACTCAAACCTTTCCCCCACTCAAGCCTTCCCCCAACTCAGTCCTTTCCCCCAACTCAAACTTTTCCCCAACTCAACCCTTCCCCCAACTCAAACCTTTCCCCCACTCAAGCCTTCCCCCAACTCAAACCTTTCCCCCACTCAAGCCTTCCCCCAACTCAGTCCTTTCCCCCAACTCAAACTTTTCCCCCACTCAACCCTTCCCCCAACTCAAACCTTTCCCCCAACTCAAGCCTTCCCCCAACTCAGTCCTTTCCCCCAACTCAAACTTTTCCCCAACTCAACCTTTCCCCCAACTCAAACCTTTCCCCCACTTAAGCCTTCCCCCAACTCAAACCTTTCCCCCACTCAAGCCTTCCCCCAACTCAGTCCTTTCCCCCAACTCAAACTTTTCCCCCACTCAACCCTTCCCCCAACTCAAACCTTTCCCCCAACTCAAACCTTTCCCCCATCTCAAACCTTCCCCCAACTCAATCCTTCCCCCAATTCAAACCTTTCCCCCAACTCAAACCTTTCCCCCAACTCAAACCTTTCCCACACTCAATCCTTCCCCCAACTCAAACCTTTCCCCAACTCAACCTTCCCCCAACTCAAACCTTTCCCCCAACTCAAACCTTTCCCCCACTCAAACCTTCCCCCCAACTTAAGCCTTTCACCCACTCCCCCACCCTTATAGCCTCCAACCCTCCACATCCTTTCTCTACTAAGCCCTCTTTCTCTCTCTCTTTACCCTCTACTTCGCTTTTCCCTCAGCTCTCTCTACTCTCTTTATTTACCCTGCCTCATTCTCTCCCTCTCTTTTTACCTCCTCTCCTTCTCTCCCTCTACTCCAAACGTTCACTTCTTCTCCCTCCCTGCAACAGCTCCCAGCCAACCCTGGAAGATCAGAGCAGCTGTAAAATAATGAATAATGTGCCATCCTTGTGGGGCATTACTTGTTCACACAAACCTCAGCCCAGGCATTCATCACTCACCAGGTATTGTCAGTGAGAGTTTAATTGCATAAACACTCTGTAACTGTCCTGTCATATTTCTTGTCAGCCTGGATTCTCTCTCTGGACTCACTATCTCACAAAACTATAATTGAATTGCTACCGAATCACATCGGTGCTGAGGGGAGAGGGGGGGACCTTATGAATAGAATTGGTTTCCTATCAGCAGGTTTGACAAATTGTGCCATGAGGAAAAGCAGGAGTGATAATTTCCCAGTTTATTGGGAGTAGACATCTTATCTACCACCTGCTCTTATAAGCACCTACTTAAACAAATATATATATATATATATATATGAAATTTAGGCCCAACAAAAAGCAATTAATCTCAGAGAGTGGGCAGTCTAAATAGTACACAAAGCTGAAAATAAGCCATTATTTACTCCTGTGAGTGATCTAAAATATGTATTTAAAAGGGGTGCCAGAGAGGTGAGTCAGATTGCAGAGGCTCCTTTTCTATGAATAAATGCCTGAATACCAATGCATTCCTACCCAGTTAGACAGAGTCATTCAGAAATCCCAATATTTCATGTCTGATAAGCGAACACTCCCAATGCACAATTCTAGAAGGCCGTTATTTGTGAGTGAGGAGTTGGTAGTGGAGTCATACAATATGTTATTTGCTTGTGTTTTCTGTCAACATGCTCTTATTTGATATTCCGCCCTCTGCTTATACTCAAAGAGACATGCTTTGTCATTTCCACAAATTGAAAAAAGAACTAAATTGCTTTTTTAAACAGAGCAAGGCAGAGTGACTGCATTGGCTTCTATTTTGTTTTCCCTCTCTCTTCCTGGAAGGAAGTAAAAAAAACAAAAAAACGGTCTTAACAAGCTATCACTTGTCTGACCAGGTATTTATTTTATACAGAGCAATTATATGACAATAGCTAAAACAAAGCAGAATATTCAGATTACACAATATAGCTGTGTCTACGTAGGAAAACAAAGCCAATACATAAACAAGAGGGTCTCCGCTCTCTACTCTCACAGGGTATCATTATTCTAAACCGTTTAACATCAGAGATCTGAACTCCAAAGTGACTTTTCCTCCTGTGTGAAAACACGTGGCATCTTTATCAAAAGCCTTTCCCACAAAGCACTGCAGCACTCTCTGCCCCTCTTCACTGCATGGGAACAGAGCAGTGTGGTAATGCCTTGCGCCTACAACACCCGACTGATTAAAAGCCTTTTCTGACAACCTTATCAGCCAAATACACTTAAATAAACCCGGCTTCTAATAGTCTAGAGACTGCTTGATCCTGTCTTTGTCTTTCATAGCTCTGATACCTTCCTTCTCCAGTGATCTTGTACTTTCTTTGAGACAGAATTTTCAATCTTGTAGGCCAGCTAAGCTGTCATTAGTTTCTTTGTTGCTCCTTAGGGATTGTTTGCATATATAGGCGCTGAGCCGAGCGGTTTGATAGCTGCTGGAAGCGGCTCCGGGTACTAGGAGGAGTGATGGTGAAATGTACAGATGTTTCAAAACCGTTTATTAGTCCTTTTACTAATGTGGGAGATGAGAGTTTGACAGTTTTCCCTTTTGGAAGGGTTACTGCAGTTCCCATTGTCTTCAAGTAAAGTCAACTAGCTGTCAGAGGTGTCTGTCGTACCCAGACACACTCTAGATAATGCTAAATAATTGGCTGCACCTGCAACCTAAATAATTATATATATGGGTTTTTCACGCTCAACAGTTTCACGTGTGTATTAAGAATGATCCACCACCAAAAGGACATCCAGCCAACTTGACACAACTGTGGGAAGCATTGGAGTCAACATGGGCCAGCATCCCTGTGGAACACTTTTGACACCTTTTGACACCATGTCCCGACAAATTGAGGCTGTTCTGAGGGCAAAATGGGCAACTCAATATTAGGAAGGTGTTCCTAAAGATTTGTACACTCAGTGTATATTTTTTTATAAGAGTTCTTAAATGTTAATCAAAGCTTTCAAACGTGCATATTTAATGATGAAATATTATCATGCTATAGAGCACCATCCCATGAGGAAAGTAACATTTCAGATGACTGTTGGGAGGGAGAAAAATAGACCAAAAATTGGGAAGCATTGGAGTCAACATGGAGTCCTGACGAATTGAGTCCGTTCTGAGGGCAATATATGTACTGTATATATATATTTAAATTGCAGAACAACTGCATATATATTTCCGTATGGAACGTGTTACAAGCACCATGCTCGCCAACTGAGCTACAGAGGACCACCTAATCACACTACAGAGTGGTTGAGATGTCGGCTTTCAGACCAACAGTGTTTCAAATGCCTTTCTTGTCTGACATTGATCTGCATTAAGGATAAACATGCACTATTGAGCACAATTATTGTCAACTGTAAGTGACAGATTTGATATAAAAAGTGTTAGTCTTTTAAGAGGCACAGTGGGGGAAATGACTTTGTTGACGAGGGTTCATTTGATGAATAACCCAAGCAAGAATAAGTAATAATACATCAATACACACTAGTCTAAAGGTGTGGTGTATGAATAGTCTGGGTTAAAACTGAATGTATAACCATAACAGAAAAGACTATATATTCTGTGCTTTTAAGGAAAAATACAGTAGATAGTGAATCGTTTTATGAAAGACTTGCTGCCAGACGGAGGCTGGCTATGATTGATGGGCAATTTTATTTATAAAAAAAAATAAAAAAAATAAAAAAAATAAATCAAGTTATGTATTAGCAAGAGGTGTAAATGGGATAAATGAACACATCAGATGATTAAAAAACATTTGCCTTAGCGATCAAGGGAGCCGGGTAGGCCTTTATTTACGATGCCTAGTTCATTTAACACCCACACTGATGCTTTGACAGAGTATCTATCTGATGGACTGATATAGGTACTTTCTCAATTGCAAGTAACTTATGACTTTTTCCCTGTTAGAAGAAAATGAACAGGTACTGTATTCTGACTTTTCCCTGTTAGAAGAAAATGAACAGGTACTGTATTCTGACTTTTCCCCTGTTAGAAGAAAATGAACAGGTACTGTATTCTGACTTTTCCCCTGCAAGAAGCTTTATCAGTGTTGAAATATGAAACCAAGGGTAAATTATTCACTTCACCTACAGTACAAGCCTTGTTCAAACGACAGTAGAACTGTGCACCAACCTCAATTTACATAGGTAGTTATATTTATTTATTTAATTTAGGCAAACCAACCACTTTCAATACAACATGCAATCCCAGTTACACATACAGTAGTAAAGACAATAGTGCGATATAGGTTGTTTGCAATTCATTCTGACTTGATTCTGGAAATTGCATGAATAAAATAATATATTTCAATATGTATTACCCAGTTCTCTTTGCCTTTAGTTTGTATAAATACAACAGCAGGTTTGTGCTGTGGGATCACCTAAGGGACTGTATAATAATAATAAAGAACAGTTGTTCTGAACAGTCCACGTCTGTGCACCAAATAGCACCCAATTCACTATCTAGTGCACTACTTTTGACCCGGACCCATATAGGCACATATGCAATATGGTATCATTTGGGACGCATCCGCCCATGTCTCAGAGTCACAGAAAACTAGCAGCAATCCCACTTCCTATCTTACTATTGAAAATAACCGACATGAAAATCAAGCTCTAAATCCAGAAATCTTTGTTTCAAATAATACATATTGGACAGCAAATATCATATTCCCGGGGAGTACACAAGACACCACATATCCATAACTCCATTAGCATGTCCATTCTGAGCAAAATAAGCACTGTCTGCATTATTTATTTATTTAAACTTTATTTAATTAGGCAAGTCATCCTCGCACTGACAGAGAAACAGATGAACAAAAGGCTGGGATTTTGCATTCTCAATCAGAGAAAGAACAACCAACGAGGGATGATGTTGCTAGGGTTTTGCATCTCAATTAGAGAGAGAACAACCAATGAGGGATGATGTTGCTATGGTTTTGCATTCTCAATCAGAGAGAGAACAACTAACGAGGGATGATGTTGCTAGGGTTTTACATTCTCAATCAGAGAGAGAACAACCAACGAGGGATGATGTTGCTAGGGTTTTACATTCTCAATCAGAGAGAGAACAACCAACGAGGGATGATGTTAATAGGGTTTTACATTCTCAATCAGAGAGAGAACAAACAACGAGGGGTGATGTTGCTCGGGTTTTACATTCTCAATCAGAGAGAGAACAACCAATGAGGGATGATGTTACTAGGGTTTTACATTCTCAATCCGAGAGAGACAACAACCAACGAGGGATGATGTTGCTAGGGTTTTACATTCTCAATCAGAGAGAGAACAACCAATGAGGGATGATGTTACTAGGGTTTTACATTCTCAATCCGAGAGAGACAACAACCAACGAGGGATGATGTTGCTAGGGTTTTACATTCTCAATCAGAGTGAGAACAACTAATGAGGGATGATGTTGCTAGGGGTTTTACATTCTCAATCACAGAGAGAACAACCAACGAGGGGTGATGTTGCTAGGGTTTTACATTCTCAATCCGAGAGAGACAATAACCAACAAGGGATAAGGTTGCTAGCGGTTTTACATTCTCAATCAGAGAGAGAACAACCAACGAGGGATGATGTTGCTAGGGTTTTACATTCTCAATCAGAGAGAGAACAACCAACGAGGGATGATGTTAATAGGGTTTTACATTCTCAATCAGAGAGAGAACAACCAACGAGGAGTGATGTTGCTCGGGGTTTACATTTTCAATCAGAGAGAGAACAACCAACGAGGGATGATGTTACTAGGGTTTTACATTCTCAATCCGAGAGAGACAACAACCAACGAGGGATGATGTTAATAGGGTTTTACATTCTCAATCAGAGAGAGAACAACTCATGAGGGATGATGTTTCTAGGGGTTTTACATTCTCAATCAGAGAGAGAACAACCAACGAGGGGTGATGTTGCTAGGGTTTTGCATTCTCAATCAGAGAGAGAACAACCAACGAGGGATGATGTTGCTAGGGTTTTACATTCTCAATCAGAGAGAGAACAACTAACGAGGGATGATGTTGCTAGGGATTTACATTCTCAATCAGAGAGAGAACAACCAACGAGGGATGATGTTGCTAGGGTTTTACATTCTCAATCAGAGAGAGAACAACCAACGAGGGATGATGTTAATAGGGTTTTACATTCTCAATCAGAGAGAGAACAAACAACGAGGGGTGATGTTGCTCGGGTTTTACATTCTCAATCAGAGAGAGAACAACCAATGAGGGATGATGTTACTAGGGTTTTACATTCTCAATCCGAGAGAGACAACAACCAACGAGGGATGATGTTGCTAGGGTTTTACATTCTCAATCAGAGAGAGAACAACCAATGAGGGATGATGTTACTAGGGTTTTACATTCTCAATCCGAGAGAGACAACAACCAACGAGGGATGATGTTGCTAGGGTTTTACATTCTCAATCAGAGAGAGAACAACCAACGAGGGATGATGTTGCTAGGGTTTTACATTCTCAATCAGAGTGAGAACAACTAATGAGGGATGATGTTGCTAGGGGTTTTACATTCTCAATCACAGAGAGAACAACCAACGAGGGGTGATGTTGCTAGGGTTTTACATTCTCAATCCGAGAGAGACAATAACCAACAAGGGATAAGGTTGCTAGCGGTTTTACATTCTCAATCAGAGAGAGAACAACCAACGAGGGATGATGTTGCTAGGGTTTTACATTCTCAATCAGAGAGAGAACAACCAACGAGGGATGATGTTAATAGGGTTTTACATTCTCAATCAGAGAGAGAACAACCAACGAGGAGTGATGTTGCTCGGGGTTTACATTTTCAATCAGAGAGAGAACAACCAACGAGGGATGATGTTACTAGGGTTTTACATTCTCAATCAGAGAGAGAACAACCAATGAGGGATGATGTTACTAGGGTTTTACATTCTCAATCCGAGAGAGACAACAACCAACGAGGGATGATGTTGCTAGGGTTTTACATTCTCAATCCGAGAGAGACAACAACCAACGAGGGATGATGTTGCTAGGGTTTTACATTCTCAATCAGAGAGAGAACAACCAACGAGGGATGATGTTGCTAGGGTTTTACATTCTCAATCAGAGTGAGAACAACTAATGAGGGATGATGTTGCTAGGGGTTTTACATTCTCAATCACAGAGAGAACAACCAACGAGGGGTGATGTTGCTAGGGTTTTACATTCTCAATCCGAGAGAGACAATAACCAACAAGGGATAAGGTTGCTAGCGGTTTTACATTCTCAATCAGAGAGAGAACAACCAACGAGGGATGATGTTGCTAGGGTTTTACATTCTCAATCAGAGAGAGAACAACCAACGAGGGATGATGTTAATAGGGTTTTACATTCTCAATCAGAGAGAGAACAACCAACGAGGAGTGATGTTGCTCGGGGTTTACATTTTCAATCAGAGAGAGAACAACCAACGAGGGATGATGTTACTAGGGTTTTACATTCTCAATCCGAGAGAGACAACAACCAACGAGGGATGATGTTAATAGGGTTTTACATTCTCAATCAGAGAGAGAACAACTCATGAGGGATGATGTTGCTAGGGGTTTTACATTCTCAATCAGAGAGAGAACAACCAACGAGGGGTGATGTTGCTAGGGTTTTGCATTCTCAATCAGAGAGAGACAACAACCAACGAGGGATGATGTTAATAGGGTTTTACATTCTCAATCAGAGAGAGAACAACTCATGAGGGATGATGTTGCTAGGGGTTTTACATTCTCAATCAGAGAGAGAACAACCAACGAGGGGTGATGTTGCTAGGGTTTTGCATTCTCAATCAGAGAGAGAACAACCAACGAGGGATGATGTTGCTAGGGTTTTACATTCTCAATCAGAGAGAGAACAACTAACGAGGGATGATGTTGCTAGGGATTTACATTCTCAATCAGAGAGAGAACAACCAACGAGGGATGATGTTGCTAGGGTTTTACATTCTCAATCAGAGAGAGAACAACTCATGAGGGATGATGTTGCTAGGGGTTTTACATTCTCAATCAGAGAGAGAACAACCAACGAGGGGTGATGTTGCTAGGGTTTTACATTCTCAATCCGAGAGAGACAACAACCAACGAGGGATAATGTTGCTAGCGGTTTTACATTCTCAATCAGAGAGACAAAAATCAACGAGGGTTGATGTTGCTTGGGTTTTACATTCTCAATCAGAGAGAGAACAACTCATGAGGGATAATGTTGCTAGGGGTTTTACATTCTCAATCAGAGAGAGAACAACTAACGAGGGATGATGTTGCTAGGGATTTTACATTCTCAATCAGAGAGAGAACAACCAACGAGGGATGATGTTGCTAGGGGTTTTATATTCTCAATCCGAGAGAGACAACAACCAACGAGGTGTGATGTTGCTCGGGTTTTACATTCTCAATCAGAGAGAGAACAACTAGCCTGGCTGCATATCAGACCCCGGGCCTCTCTGACTTCCTCTACTCCAGCACCAGTCAGCCTGGCTGCATATCAGACCCCGGGCCTCTCTGACTTCCTCTACTCCAGCACCAGTCAGCCTGGCTGCATATCAGACCCCGGGCCTCTCTGACTTCCTCTACTCCAGCACCAGTCAGCCTGGCTGCATATCAGACCCCGGGCCTCTCTGACTTCCTCTACTCCAGCACCAGTCAGCCTGGCTGCATAACAGACCCCGGGCCTCTCTGACTTCCTCTACTCCAGCACCAGTCAGCCTGGCTGCATATCAGACCCTGGGCCTCTCTGACTTCCTCTACTCCAGCACCAGTCAGCCTGGCTGCATAACAGACCCCGGGCCTCTCTGACTTCCTCTACTCCAGCACCAGTCAGCCTGGCTGCATATCAGACCCCGGGCCTCTCTGACTTCCTCTACTCCAGCACCAGTCAGCCTGGCTGCATATCTGACCCCGGGCCTCTCTGACTTCCTCTACTCCAGCACCAGTCAGTCTGGCTGCATATCAGACCCCGGGCCTCTCTGACTTCCTCTACTCCAGCACCAGCCAGCCTGGCTGCATATCTGACCCCGGGCCTCTCTGACTTCCTCTACTCCAGCACCAGTCAGCCTGGCTGCATATCAGACCCCGGGCCTCTCTGACTTCCTCTACTCCAGCACCAGCCAGCCTGGCTGCATATCAGACCCCGGGCCTCTCTGACTTCCTCTACTCCAGCACCAGTCAGCCTGGCTGCATATCAGACCCCGGGCCTCTCTGACTTCCTCTACTCCAGCACCAGTCAGCCTGGCTGCATATCAGACCCCGGGCCTCTCTGACTTCCTCTACTCCAGCACCAGCCAGCCTGGCTGCATATCTGACCCCGGGCCTCTCTGACTTCCTCTACTCCAGCACCAGTCAGCCTGGCTGCATATCAGACCCCGGGCCTCTCTGACTTCCTCTACTCCAGCACCAGCCAGCCTGGCTGCATATCAGACCCCGGGCCTCTCTGACTTCCTCTACTCCAGCACCAGCCAGCCTGGCTGCATATCAGACCCCGTGCCTCTCTGACGTCCTCTCTGGCTGACTGTGGCTGGGAGCAACGGTGTGAGAGGGCGTGTGTGTGCGTGCTTTATAAGCAGCTGCAGCAGGTCTATCAGCCAGGAGGACTGTCATGGCTGGGAAGGTGAGGACAGGACCAGGCTCTCTGGGAGAGAAGACGCTAGCTCCTCTCCTCTCCTGGCTGACAGAACAGGTTCCCTTCCTCTCCTATTCCTCAGGACAAGAGCTAATACAAACACTCACGCGCATGGAAGACCATTCTGAATACTGCACAAGCTATACTTTTTACATACAGTCTTTAATCTAGGCTTCAAACTTCAGCTTGTGAAAATATATTCTAAAATTCTCAATGGTAATGATCACTTCAGAAGTTTGATTTAAACGTAGCTGATATTAAAATATGAGACATATTAATGCAGAGGATGAAATGTATTTCACATCAGGGCAGTGAGCTCTTATGTTGTCACTCAACTCTTCCATTATCTTCATTTGATCATGCTCTATTGTAAACAGCACATGCACCTCATCTAGTCTTAGTTAGAAAAGTCATTAGAAAAGTCTAACAATAATAGTCTCTGGTGGCTCAATGTGTACTCTGAAAAATCTAATTAAACTATGAGAGCACGCTTGTTTTAAAATGGCTATTTTTTGCTTTAGTATAATCATTTTGTAATATAATAACTGAGAGAAAGTTCAAGTGGTTTAACACTGTATTATTAGCACATAGGGTTGATTTAATATATTCCAGTACATCAAATCCATAATAAATATTGTGTGAATTTGCAGGATTAGTGTATGCCTATAGAGTTATACTCTTTTCTGACTGAGATATGTTTATTCACATACCAAGGTGATGCTTATTTATAAAACCCTTTTAGGCCTCACTCCTATCTGAGATCTACTGCAGCCCTCATCCTCCACATACAACACCCGTTCTGCCAGTCACAAACTGCACAGTTTTTATCTCCATCTCTTCATTCAAACACTCAATCATGGACACTCTTACTGACAGTTGTGGCTGCTTTATATGATGTATTGTTGTCTCTACCTTCTTGCCCTTTGTGCTGTTGTCTGTGCGCAATAATGTGTGTACCATGTTTTGTGCTGCTACCATGTTGTTGTTATGTTGCTATCATGCTGTGTTGTCATGTGCTGCTGCCTTGTTATGTTGTTGTCTTAGGTCTGTCTTTATGTAGTGTTGTGTTGTCTCTCTTGTTGTGATGTGTTTTGTCCTATATTTATATTGTATTTATTTTACATTTTTAATCCCAGGCCCCCGCCCCGCAGGAGGCCTTTTCTCTTCTGGTAGGCCGTCATTGTAAATAAGAATTTGTTCTGAACTGACTTGCCTAGTTAAATAAAGGTTACATAAAAAACCCAAAACAAATAAATGGTGAAGAACCTTGTCGCCAACTCAGACCCTCATTCCATGACTTAAGACCGGGTTGTGTGTGTGTGTGTGTGTGTGTGTGTGTTTGAAAGGAGAGGAAAGAGGGTTCACAAAGGTAGATTCTGGGGCTCTTGGTAAAGAGCTCTATTTACATTTCAAATGTCACAAGCAGCAGACACCTGTTAAAGTCTAGAGTAGGATTCTCACAAATCAAAGGTTTAACCTACTGGGATAGGAGTTCATGCAGTCCACACACAGACACACACACACACACACACACAAGCGCAAGTGCACACACACACATGTGCCGCACGTGAAGACACACACACACAGCCAAGCACATATACACACACCACTAACACATATAGTATACACACACACCATCCAACACCGTCCAACCCCCCCTCCCCCCCATACGGCTCTACTGCCCAGAGCTTCAGAGCAGCTGTCCTTGGAGAAAGTAATTATAATTGTCCCTTAAATTACATAAAACTTAGATGACAATAAACTCAGGTAACTTCATAATCATGATAAACGTGTGCAATTACAAATAATTATTCACAGTCGTTGTACTAATAGCATAATTAGCAACAATAATCAAGTACTTATGATCCCAACATAAGTCAAAGCCTTGGAAAATTATGACTGTTGCGACAAATAATTAACTACTTACGGCAATTAGCTGAATTTGAATTTTTACACAAAATTAATACAGTATTGTTGAATTAATTTTAATGTTTTAACAGACTGAATTGCACTACCTTGACTGGACACTATTCCCTGTGAGAAGAATTGCGACATCAATGCAACACATAATTAACAGTAATGCTGTTTTTAATGTGAGAGCTATGGTGAGTAAGATTTCTAATGTATTTATTACATATGGCAAATGAAGTTAACACTTGAAACATACTGTATTACATGTTTTCTCCAAAGACAGCGGGGTCACCTTTCTAAAACATTAATATGGAGACATTCTCTACAGGATTGTAGTGTGGAATTTTAGTGGGAGTAAAAATGAATACCATTCAATAGAGGACCAGTGTGTCCTGAGGAAAACTGATCTGATGATCCTTACCACAACAACAACAACTACAACCACAACAACCTGTGTTCATGATGACATCACTACACAGATAGTGCATCCCGCTCCACTCTCATCTTCATCAAAGAAACCTTCTCTAAGATAAAAACAGGTCTGCTCTGCTCTGCTCTGTCACACACACACACACACACACACACACACACACACACACACACACACACACACACACACACACACACACACACACACACACACACACACACACACACACACACACACACACACACACACACACACACACACACACACACACACACACACACACACCTTTATTTACCATGCTGACATGCCCTGGAGAGGGGAAGGGGAAGGAAACGTCTGCTGCACATATGCAAAATAGACTGTTGATAAAACTATTCTGTCCTGCAGGTATGACTGGTTGGCTGGATGGCTGGGGAAGAAGATGTGACATCCCCCATCTATTGGTGGAGCGGAGAAGGGGAGTACAACAGGACAGCTGAGCTGGGGGGAGGTGTGTGTTTGGGGTGGGGGGGGACAAGATGCTGGAAACCCCCATCCTGGCACACTGCTTTCTTTCACTTAGCTCCCAGAGAGGGAGGGGGGGGGAGAGAGAGAGAGAGAGAGAGAGAGAGAGAGAGAGGGGGAGGAGAGAGAGAGAGAGAGAGAGAGAGAGAGAGAGAGAGAGAGAGGGAGGGGGGGGCGGAGGGGGAGAGAGAGAGAGAGAGAGAGAGAGGGAGAAAGGGAGAAGAGGGAGAAAAATATACAGAGCAAATGAGAGATAGAGAACAAGAGAGAAAGAGAAAGGGGAAAGGGAGAAGAAGACAGGAAAGGTTGGAGGAGGGAAAGAGTTGGGTGGTCTTTGTCTCTTCCTACAGCCCATTCATAATCCCTGCGTACACAAATATATCTCAACGTCAGGATCCCTAAAGCTCTTTAGATACTCTCTCTCCTCCTTCCTTCCTTCCTTCCTTCCTTCCTTCCTTCCTTCCTTCCTTCCTTCCTTCCTTCCTTCCTTCCTTCCTTCCTTCCTTCCTTCCTTCCTTCCTTCCTTCCTTCCTTCCTTCCTTCCTTCCCTCTCTCTCTCTCGCTCTCTCGCTCTCTCACACACTCTCTCTCTCTCTCTCTCTCTCGCTCTATCACTCTCTCTCTGTCTCTCATCTCTCCTCTTCCACTGCTCTGCCAGTGTGAAATATCTCCTAGCTGGAAAAAAATGCATGAAAAGGACAAAATGTGGAACTTCAATTCATGTACAGCCCCAATCAGGAAATAATAAATCCTTTGAAGATCTAATTACAGAATCTCTCTGAAGACTCGGGCCGACCAGCCAATCTTCCTCCTGTTTGAACAGCTTGATGAACCAAGGGACTGATGGATATCAAGTCATTTTGTTTAATTTATAAATGGATTTCCCCCTAATACTTAAATTATCATCTGTACAACACAAGGCAAAGTCTATAACAGGCCTGAAAAGAATTCCAATGAGGGATGTCGCCTCATTTCATTCCTTCTGTAATGAAATTGAGGAAGGGAGGCCGAGTGAGGCTGGGTAAGCTGTGTTACAGTACGGCTGGGCTCCACTGTCCCTGTGAGGGAGGATCTGGGGCATGGCTAAAAACACTCATCACACACACACACACACACACACACACACACACACACACACACACACACACACACACACACACACACACACACACACACACACACACACACACACACACACACACACACACACACACACACACACACATGTGCCGCACGTGAAGACACACACACACACACCCCCTTCTTATCAGAAAACCCTCACAGACTGGTTTGAGTGAGTGTAAGCCAACAGCTGTTGGTACTTGATATTAAAAGGATAAATTGCAGCAACTCAGTACTAACACTTTACTGTAAAAACAACAACTACAAAATCAGGTATGCCAGCCAAACACCCAAACTGATAATAGCTTCAAATGACCAAAGTATAGCAATTACAAAACAACATAAACATGCTAAAAGCTCTCAATATTCAACTGTGTTAAAGACAACACATTTTACAGTATTTTCATGAAAGGCCACCCGGTCACCCCTCTCTCCTCATCACCCACACCCCCTCCCCATCTTCCCCATCCAAACTCTCCACCACCCATCATCTCTATCCTTTCCCCTCCCTCCCTCTCTGCCCACCTGGCTCGGGGGTCTCTGCGTGTGAGGAGGAGGAAGCAGAGCTGGCGCCGTCCTCGGTGGCGGTACCCTGAGAAAGGAGGCCTCGCCCCGGGGGCAGCTTCATGCCCAGCTGCTCTGCCATCTCCACATGATCGCCAGGGTGGACGTAGTCAAACACACTACTTCCTGTCAGCTCCACCTGCAGGGAAGGAGGGACACAGAGAGACAGGGAGGGTCATTATTACAGTAGCACCATGTGTGTGTGTGTATGTGTGTGTGTGCGTGCATGCGTGCGTGCATGCGTGCGCACGCGCGTGTGTGTGTGTGTGTGTGTGTGTGCGTGTGTGTGCTATGTTTTTGCTAAACGTAGCAAAACAGGAAACGTCCTCTCACAGCAAACTTAACATGTGTAAATACTTGTATGAACATAACAAGATTCAACAGCTGAGACATAAACTGAACAAGTTCCACAGACATGTGACTAACAGAAATTGAATAATGTGTCCCTGAACAAAGTGGGGGTCAAAATCAAAAGTAACAGTCAGTATCTGGTGTGGCCACCAGCTGCATTAAGTACTGCAGTGCATCTCCTCCTCATGGACTGCACCAGATTTGCCAGTTCTTGCTGTGGGATGTTACCCCACTCTGCCATCAAGGCACCTGTAAGTTCCCGGACATTTCTGGGGGGAATGGCCCTAGCCCGGACCCTCCGATCCAACAGGTCCCAGATCTGCTCAATGGGATTGAGATCCGGGCTCTTCGCTGGCCATGGCAGAACACTGGCATTTCTGTCTTGCAGGAAATCACACACAGAATGAGCAGTATGGCTGGTGGCATTGTCATGCTGGAGGGTCATGTCAGGATGAGCCTGCAGGAAGGGTACCACATGAGGGAGGAGGATGTCTTCCCTGTAACGCACAGCGTTGAGATTGCCTCCAATGACAACAAGCTCAGTCCGATGATGCTGTGACACACCGCCCCAGACCATCACGGACCCTCCACCTCCAAATCGATCCCGCTCCAGAGTACAGGCCTCGGTGTAACGTTCATTCCTTCAGGGATAAAAACTAATCTGACCATCACCCTTGGTGAGACAAAACCGCGACTCGTCAGTGAAGAGCACTTTTTGCCAGTCCTGTCTGGTCAGCGACGGAGAACGGTGATGGTGTCCGCAGGAAGCTAGCTTGTCGGGACGCCACCCTCTCCCTCGACGAGCTCGTAACATGTCGATACGACTAGACAACCTGCTAGCTGCCCGGGGGGGCGTACAGAACGGGTCCTGTTAGTTCCACCTCTCGGCCTTCCCGCTCCAACACCTATGGAGTTAGGGGGGGTCGCATGGAGGGGAACCGGAAGAGGAGGCTCCTCCTGCACCAGCTGTGGTCGGAGAGGGCACACTGCCGATCGGTGCTGGAGGAGCTCGTCTGGGAGTCGAGAGCGCAGGCAGAGCACTTCCCGGTCACCCCAGGTGAGTCAGCACCAGAATCACCCAGAGCTCCCTGTTGGTCACATGTTTTTACTAATCTCTTTCCCTGAGTTTTCTCCCTCTCTCCAGCATAAGGCGCTAGTCGATTCAGGCGCAGCTGGGAACTTTATGTATCGCGGACTCCCTCTTAAGTTAGGGATTACGCTGGTGCCGATAGATCAACCCTTCCCCGTGCACTCCCTAGATAGCCAACCGTTAGGGTCAGGACTGGTCAGGGAGGCCACGGTTCCACTGGACATGGTAACGCAGTGAGCGGATTAGTCTATTCCTTATTGATTCACCTGTGTTTCCAGTGGTGCTGGTGATTCACTGGCCGGCAAGTCACAATCCTAGGATTTCGTGGAAACAGGGGGCTCTCCAGGGGTGGTCAGAGGAGTGTTCAGGGAGGTGTAGAGGAGTTTCCATCGGTGCCATGACGATGGAGAGTCCAGACCAGGTTTCCACTGTGCGCATTCCCTCTGAATATGCTGATTTGGCTATCACCTTCTGTAAGAAGAGGGTGACCCAATTACCACCTCATCGACGAGGGGCGGATTGCACGATACACCTCCAGGTAAACGCAGCACTTCCCAGGAGTCACATGACGTGGGGGACCGGGAATTGTTAGCTGTGGTAAAAGCTCTGAAGGTGTGGAGACATTGGCTTGAGGAGGCCAAGCACCCTTTCCTCATCTGGACTGCCACCGTAATCTGGAGTACATCCGGGCAGCGAGGAGACTGAATTCTCGTCAGGCAAGGTGGCCCATGTTTTTCAACAGATTTAGGTTCACCATCTCCAATAGACCAGGTTCCCTTAACACTAAGGCCGACGCGCTGTCCCGTCTGAATGACACCGAGGAGCGGTCCATCGACCCTACTCCCATCCTTCCAGCTTCATGTCTGGTGGCACCGGTGGTATGGGAGGTGGACGCGGACATCGAGCGGGCGTTACGGTTGGAACCTGCGCCCCCACAGTGTCCAGAGGGTCTTCAAATACGTGCCACTTGGTGTTCGTGACCAATTGATTCGGTGGGCCCATACGTGACCCTCTTCGGGTCATCCGGGTATTGAGAGGACAGTGCGGGGTCTTAGGGGGAAGTACTGGTGGCCCACCCTAGCTAAGGACGTGAGGTTTTATGTCTCCTCCTGTTCGGTGTGCGCTCAGAGTAAGGCTCCTAGACACCTGCCTAGAGGGAAGTTACAGCCCCTCCCCGTTCCACAACGGCCATGGTCTCATCTGTCGGTGGATTTATCACCGACCTTCCCCCGTCCCAGGGGAACACTACGATCCTGGTCATTGTGGATCGGTTTTCTAAGTCCTGCCGTCTCCTCCCGTTGCCAGGTCTCCCTACAGACCTACAGACTGCGGAGGCCCTGTTTACCCACGTCTTCCAGCATTACGGGGTGCCTGAGGACATTGTTTCTGATCGGGGTCCCCAGTTCACGTCCCGAGTTTGGAGGGCTTTTATGGAGCGTCTGGGGATCTCGGTCAGCCTGCCCTTGGGTTTTCACCCCGAGAGTATTGGGCAGGTGGAGTGAGTGAATGAGGATGTGGGTAGGTATCTGCAGTCGTATTGCCAGGACCGGCCAGGAGAATGGGCGAGGTACGTCCCATGGGCGGAGGTGGCTCGGAACTCACTCTGCCACACCACCACGAACATGTCACCTTTCCAGTGTGTGTTGGGCTACCGGCCGGTCCTGGCACCGTGGCATCAGAGCCAGACCGAAGCTCCTGCGGTGGAGGAGTGGGTGCAGCGCTCAAAGGAGACCTGGAGAGCCATCCAGGAATCACTCAAACAAGCTGGTGGGCGGCAGAAGAGGAGCGCTGACCGCCACCTCAGTGAGGCCCCTGTGTTCGCACCGGGGGATCGACCCGAATCCTGCCCCTCCTCTGCAGGAAGGTGAGGTGCCTGAGGTCCCTCCGCCCCCTCTGGACATCGAGGGGTCCCCGGCGTACACAGTATTCTCGACGCCGGGTGATGGGCCTACAGTACCTCGTGGACTGGGAGGGGTACGGTCCGGAGGAGAGGTGCTGGGTACCGGTGGAGGACATCTTGGGTCCATCACTGCTGAGGGATTTCCACCGCCTCCATCTGGATCGCCCTGCGCCTCGCCCTCTGGGTCGCCCTCAAGGCCGGTGTCAGCGCTGCAGGAGCCGCGCGTCAGGGTGGGTACTGTCACGACTTCCACCAAAAGTGGCTCCTCTTCCTGTTCGGGCGGCGCTCAGCCTGTCGTCGTCACCGGTCTACTAGCTGCAACCGATTCCCTTTTCCTTTTCTGTTGGTTATGTCTGTGTTGGTTTCACCTGTTTCTCGTTTGGGGTTTGGTTCAGGGCTAAGCCTTCTATTCCCGCCTGCTTTTGTGCAGGCTTGTTCTCTGTTCGGTTATTTTTTGGACTGTTTGGTGTCCTGTTTTGGGTCGGTCATTATTTTCGCCTGTTGTTGTTGGCGTGACCTTACCTTACCGGAATAAATCCGGTTTTCCTTAAACCTCTGCTCTCTGCGGCTAACTCTGCACCCACCAGTCCTAGGTACGTGACATACTTAAAATGAATTAAACATATTCAAAACATAAAATTTAGAAGGCTGATTAAAAGTGGTTGCAACTAATAGCCTATGTACCTCATAGTTTCATTAAATGTCAAATGGCAGGATGAACAATAGATTTAGAATGAGTAAAATGGATATAGAACCTCTAACCAAGGGAATTCTAATTCTACTCCTTCTAATTCTATGGGATAACCTCCCTCTGTTGACTGCGCTGCTTTTACATCGAGCATGAGGCATAAGGAAGTTTTGCAAATGCATGAAGGTAGATAACAAAAACAAAGATAAACAAAGACATTACCCAACAATGTTATCTTTACTGTCTTTATTTTAGTGATGTCCTTGTCCAAAAGGACAAACTGAACGAATAATAAAAACTCTTCAATAACGGAAACCAACCAAATAAGGTCTCTGTTGTCAAACTTGACGGTGTCCCGTCTTTAAAATGGAAAATAATAATTTGAATCATTTCAAAGAGGTCAATTGGACAGATCGGCAGAAAAACCCTGCCCATGCACACTTTTTTTCATCACATCACAGAGGTAAGACCACTGATACAATCATGTTGTTTAAAGGGATAGTCATGATATATCTAACAGAACTATGTCTGTTGTCTGTGTATTGGTTCCTGATCTGTGTAGTATCTTAGTGCTTAGATACTCTTTTTGACATACACATCTTGGAGAGACTGAAGAGTAAATGGATAGTTCACACAAATGACAAAACAACACACTGTTCTCTTTACCCTGTAAGCACTCTATGGACAAAGTATGACAGCAATCCACGCTTTGATTAGGACTAATGTGTCATTTTGCAATTTCAGTCTCTCCAAGATGTGTATGTCAAAAATAGTATCTAACAACTACGTAAGATACTACTTAGATCAGGAACCAATACACAGCAAACATACATGGTTCTGTTAGATAGATTATGACACAATCATGATAGCGTTAGATAAGGAAGCAACAGAGAGAAGACACATTGCAAAGAAGTCTTTTCAGAGTCTCCTTTAGAAGGCTGACACTGTCTGCGTCCCAAAC
This sequence comes from Oncorhynchus masou masou, assembly GCF_036934945.1. Classification (NCBI taxonomy): domain Eukaryota; kingdom Metazoa; phylum Chordata; class Actinopteri; order Salmoniformes; family Salmonidae; genus Oncorhynchus; species Oncorhynchus masou. The sequence goes on from NC_088243.1 coordinate 17,891,628, forward strand.
TTTTGACCATGGTCCACAGGGCTCTGGTCAAAAGTAGTGCACTGTATAGGGAATAGTGTGCAATTTGGGACACAGCCTCTTCTATCTACTGGGCTAAAGGGAATGAGATTCTCTCAGGGGGTTGGAGAAGTGGAGGCTGATGTGGCTGGGGATAGAGATGGGGGAGGGGGGAATAGGCAGCTGGGGAGGTGGAGGGGGCCAGGCCTGGTGGCTGGGGATAGATGGAGGGGGCTGGGGCGGTGGAGGGGGCCAGGCCTGGTGGCTTGGGATAGATGAAGGGGGCTGGAGAGGTGGAGGGGCCAGGCCTGGTGGCTTTGGATAGATGGAGGGGGCTGGGGAGGTAGAGGGGCCAGGCCTGGTGGCTGGTGATAGATGGAGGGGCTGGGGAGGTGGAGGGGGCCAGGCGTGGTGGCTTGGGATAAATGGAGGGGGCTGGGGAGGTAGAGGGGCCAGGCCTGGTGGCTGGTGATAGATGGAGGGGCTGGGGAGGTGGAGGGGGCCAGGCGTGGTGGCTTGGGATAGATGGAGGGGCTGGGGGGGGCAGGCCTTGTGGCTGGGGATAGATGGAGGATGTTAGGGGGCAGGGGAGGTGGAGGCGGCCAGGCCATGGTGGCTGGGCTGGGGTTAGGAACTCCTACAGATTACAAATGGCTGAATCTCCCCTTAGACAAAGGAGTAACATAATCACATCCCCCTTAGAAAAGAGAGACCATTGTACATCAGTCTTTAACCTAAAGAGCAACACACGACCATGGACTACTGAACTAGGGATGAGAGATGGCGATTCCCATTTATAACTGGATTAAGCTACAATAATAAATGAGATGACTGCAGCCCATGCGGTCAGTGTGAATGTGCCAGTCCAGCGCTGACTGCCTGCTGAATACATTTCAGAATGGAAATGAAACAAGCCAAAAGCTTTATATCTCTCTTTCACAGGCTTGGTGGCAGACAAACCTTTTGTGGCCCATTATAATTCATGAACACGACCAATGACTATTTTAACTGTATTAGAATGAGCCTTGGCTCAACAATGCAGTCATCTGCTTTAATCTCTTCTGATGACTAGATGAGAACAATGCGCAGCCGGGGGAGAAATAATACAGGCTCAAATATTCATTGTGTTGCGTCGTGGGCAGTAAAGTGGCCGGTGTTGTCTATTACAAGAGAGGCAGCAGATTATACTCTGTGATGGCAGAAAGGACACTTGGATTACAGTGGCTGCGTTTGCATTGTAATTTAGGCTGGTGTGTGTGTGGTGTCATCAGGGTTGGAGCACAGCTGGGCCAGGCATCATTAGAAACATGCTTATTCCGTAGAAAATCACTTATTAATATCTACGCCTCTGACACCTGTCTGGCTGGCTGGCTGGAAGGAAGGAACATAGTCATATAAAACACCTGATTCAACCACCACCAAACATAAAAAGGCAGTAATTAATGCTTCTTTGTTTAAAAAGAAGGAAACCTCTTAATTACATAGGGCTTCAGAAATGTCATCTTCCTCTATAAATGTTCTGCTCTATTAGAATCCCCACTGTCAAATGTCATCACCTGTTAGACAGCCTGCCTCCTGTCTGTCTCTCTCTCTGTCTTTCTGTCTCTCCCTCTGTCTGTCTATCTGTCTCCCTTTCTCACTCTATCTGACTCTCTTTCTTTCTCTCTCTCTGTCTCTCTCTCTTTCTCTCTTGTCTTCTTATTTCTCTTTCACTATGTCTGTCTGTCTGTTTGTCTGCCTGTCTGCCTGCCTGTCTGTCTGTCTGTCTGTCTGTCTGTCTGTCTGTCTGTAAACACTACATGACCAAAAGTATGTGGACACCTGCTTGTCAAACATCTCATTCCAAAATCATGGGCATTAATACGGAATTGGTCCCCCCTTTGCTGCTAAAACAGCCTCCACTCTTCTGGGAAGGGTTTCCACTAGATGTTGGAACATTGCTGTGGGACTTGCTTCCATTCAGCCACAAGAGCATTAGTGAGGTAGGGCACTGATGTCGGGCGACTAGGCCTGGCACGCAGTCTGCGTTCCAATTCATCCTAAAAGTGTTCTATGGGGTGGAGGTCAGTGCTCTGTGCAGGCTAGTCAAGTTCTTCCACACTGATCTCGACAAACCATTTCTGTATGGACCTCACTTTGTGCACGGGGGCATTGTCATGCTGAAAACCATTGCCACAAAGTTGGAAGCAAAGAATTGTCTAGAATGTGATTGTATGCTGTAGCGTTAATATTTCCCTTCACTGGAACTAAGGGGCCTAGCCCGAACCATGAAAAACAGCCCCATACATTATTCCTCCTCCACCAAACTTTACAGTTGGCACTATGCATTGGGGCAGGTAGCGTTCTCCTGGCATCTGCCAAACCCAGATTTGTCTGTCGGCCTGCCAGATGGTGAAGCATGATTCATCACTCTAGAGATCATGCTTCCACTGCTCCAGAGTCCAATGGCAAAGAGCTTTACACCACTCCAGCTGACGCTTGGCATTGCACATGGTGATCTTAGTCTTGAAGCTCAGATGAACAGTTATTGTGCTGACATTGCTTCCAGAGGCAGTTTGGAACTCTGCAGTGATTTTGACAAACGAGGACAGAAGATTTTTACACGCTACGCACTTCAGCACTCGGCAGTCCCATTCTATGAGCTTGTGTGACCACTTCAGCACTCGGCAGTCCCATTCTATGAGCTTGTGTGACCACTTCAGCACTCGGCAGTCCCATTCTATGAGCTTGTGTGACCACTTCAGCACTCGGCAGTCCCATTCTATGAGCTTGTGTGACCACTTCAGCACTCAGCAGTCCCATTCTATGAGCTTGTGTGACCACTTCGCGACTGAGCTGTTGTTGCTCCTAGACAATTCCACTTCACAATAACAGCACTTACAGTTAATCAGGGCAGCTCTACCATGGCAGAAATTTAATGAACTGACTTGTTGGAAAGGTAGCATCCTATGACGATGCCACGTTGAAAGTCACTGAGCTGCTCAGTAAGGCCATTCTACTGCCAATGTTTGTCTATGGAAATTGCATGGCTGTGTGTCGCTTTGGTGCATTTCTTAGATCAAAAGTGCAGTTCTTGATACTACTTGTACAAATTCCAAATCATCTTGTCACTTGTGCACATCATTAAAGCAATTTCTTATTCCTTTGAACAAATTGCAATTGATAATGTACAAGTGTCAACTTTCTTCCACATTATCAATTGCTCATGTCATGTTGATCAAAATATAGTAGATGGTTCTCTGTTGAATAGTCTTACCCCTCAAAACATCTAGGCATTAGTTCCTTGCTTAACCTCTTGATGCTATGGGGGCGCTATTTCATTTTTGGATAAAAAGACGTGCCCCGTTTTAAGCGCAATATTTTGTCACAAAAAGATGCTCGACTATGCATATAATTGGTAGCTTTGGAAAGAAAACACTCTGACGTGTCCAGAACTGCAAAGATATTCTCTGTGCGTGCCCTAGAACGTGAGCTACAGGCAAAACCAAGATGAGACATCCAGGAAATGAGCAGGATTTTTGAGGCTCTGTTTTCCATTGTCTCCTTATATGGCTGTGAATGCGAGAGGAGTAAGTCTGCCCTTTCTGTCGTTTCCCCAAGGTGTCTGCAGCATTGTGACGTATTTGTAGGCATATCATTGGAAGATTGACCATAAGAGACCACATTTACCAGGTGTCCGCCCGGTGTCCTGCGCCGAAATTGGTGCGCAAAAGTCAGCTGCAAGTATTTTTCCACAGAATTCAGAGAAGAATGCAGGCTTCCACGAACGATATATCAATGAAGAGATATGTGAAAAAACACCTTGAGGATTGATTCCAAACAACGTTTGCCATGTTTCGGTCGATATTATGGAGTTAATTCGGAAAAAGTTTGACGTTGTAGGTGACTGGATTTTCGGTTCGTTTCGGTAGCCAAATGTGATGTACAAAACGGAGCGATTTCTCCTACACACAGACGCTTTCAGGAAAAACTGCACATTTGCTATGTAACTGAGAGTCTCCTCATTGAAAACATCCAAAGCTCTTCAAAGGTAAATGATTTTATTTATTTGGTTATCCGGTTTTTGTGAAAATGTTGCGTGCTAAATGCTACTCAAAATGTTAAGCTAGCTTAGCATACTCTTACACAAATTAGTCAATTGCTATGGTTCAAAAGCATCAGAAAATCTGAGATGACAGTGTTGTTAAGAAAAGGCTAAGCTTGAGAGTAGGCGCATTATTTTCATTTTATTTGAGATTTTCAGAAATCGTTAACGTTGCGTTATGCTAATGAGCCTGAGGCTTTAGTCACGATCCCGGATCCGGGATGGGGAGTTTCAAGAGGATAAGCCATTACATGCAAAATTGTTGAACTATTTGTCATAAACTGTCAAGCATAGTTTTACACATTTCTATTAGACCTTTTGTACAAAAACATGAATTGATGAATCGTGCAGGTGAAATTGACCCTCACTCATGAAGGAATGTAAAGTGTTAGTTCAACCAACAATCAACCAGTTGTCTAAAATGCTCAAAGGTGCATCTCATGAAGAATCAATTGGCAAGCATATATAGACAGACCACAACACAGGGTTGCAATTTTCCAACAATGGATGGACCAGGAAACGAACAGGGTCAACAGCCAAGAGGAGGAAGAAGAGGAGCAAGAATGCGTGGTGGAAGGCAAAACAGAGGAAGAGGCAGAAGAGGACATAGGCGCATATCTGATGACATAAGGGCCACTATTGTAGACCATGTTGTCAATCATGGCCTTACAATGGCTGAGGCGGGTCGAAGGGTGCAGCGTTCAAACATTTCGAAGAGAGAACCGGTATGTCCACCAATATACAGTGCACTGTTACTGTATATAAGCAGTATACTGTAGACTTCCTACAATGCTTCATATTACAGTCATCCACTTGTATTTCACAGCATACAGAAATATACTCTATACAGATACATACTGCACCTTACATGCACCCACCTGTATGTTTTACAGTAAAATGTGTGTTCGCATAGTTTTTGTCTATGTGAAAGTGTGCGATGCATCACTGCATTTTTCCCCACATAGGACTGCAAGATGACCTCAAACCGGTGGCAGAGGACGCCTTTTCACACCTCAACAGGAGGCGGCTATTTGCACCATGGTCCGAGCAAACAATGCCATGAGACTCAGGGAAATACAAAGGACCATTATAGAAGACAACGATGTCTTTGAAAACATCCATACGGTTAGCATCTCAACCATCGACAGGGTGCTGCATAGAAACCAGATGAGTATGAAACAGCTGTACCGTGTACCATTCCAAAGGAATGAGGACAGAGTTAAGGAGCTACGGTACCAGTATGTACAGGTAAAACATATATCTATGTAACTACTTTACAGCAACATTTTATAGTGATGCATAGTACAGTAAGCATAAACTGCACACATTTCCATTGCCGTGGAAGGAACATACAATATATGTAAATTTTATGTCACTCTTCCTTACCAAAACAAATTCAACTGTGTGTTCTGGGATATAGCGTATAATGGAGTTGGAATCAAGTGAACCCTCTCACAACTTTGTATACGTGGATGAGGCTAGCTTCAACCTGGCCAAAGGCAGAAGGCGGGGTCGGAATATCATCGGTCACAGAGCTACTGTGGATTTGCCAGGCCAACTGGGAGGAAATATCACCATGTGTGCTGCTATTTCGGAGCATGGTGTCCTAACCCATATCCCCCTTATAGGGCCATACAACACCCAGCATCTACTCAACTTTTTAGAGACTCTCTACAGGGCTCTCATCCCTGATGATGAGAGGGGTCTGTTTAGAGAGGATTTGCCAAAGTATGTGGTCATTTGTGATAATGTGAGTTTCCATCGATCAAACATCATAAGGCAATGGTTTGTGACTCACCCAAGGATGCTCATAGAATTCCTCCCACCTTATTCACCATTCCTTAACCCAATTGAGGAGTTATTTTCAGCATGGAGGTGGAAGGTGTATGATCGTCAGCCACACACACAGATGACCCTGCTGGCTGCAATGGATGCAGTATGTGAGGACATCACAGTAGACAGCTGCAGAGGATGGATAAGGCATTCCAAAAGATTCTTTCCACGTTGCATTGGAAGGGAAAATATCCGGTGTGATGTGGATGAGAATATGTGGGCCGACAGACAGGAATGTCTGGATGTGTAGAGACAGCACAACAGTGCTGCGGGCAAAGATGTGCCTTAGGGGTGGTTTCCTGTGTTTCTTTCTAATTTCGTGTTTTTTCCTTTGTGCCCCTTGGGTTGTCCAGTCACTTTCCATCAATAACCCACATACAGTATATGTAAATAGTACTGTTGAAATTGATATATGCCATAAAGTGCAGTCTTGTGCATTTTCAATACAGTAACTGTCATCCAAACTGTAGCCTAAGTTTACATCAGGTAATACTGTCAAAGTTCACAGTTACATTGACAACATGCCTAAACATTTTGACGACTTTGTTCGTGAACAATGACTCAATGACTTATCATTCTGATGACACTGACATGATCATTGGCATGAATATTTACTTTTGAGAGATGTACTAAGGATTTTTAGTGACTGACTAGCTTTAGAAACATAAATATTGTATATTGCAGTTTGTACAAATTGTTCTGAGAAATGCACTTATTATTTTGCACATGTTAGGGATGATGTGGAAAATGCACCAACGCAACTGAGAAACTGTAAAAGAGGGTCCACATACTTTTGTATATATAGTGTAAAAATAAAAACCCTTGAATGAGTAGGTGTGTCCATAGGTGTGTCCAAACTCTTGACTGGCAATGTACTTTGGTATATGTAGTGTATCTCTCTCGCACTCTGTTGCCCTCCCTCCCTCCCTCCCTCCCTCCCTCCCTCCCTCCCTCCCTCCCTCCCTCCCTCCCTCCCTCCCTCCCTCCCTCCCTCCCTCCCTCCCTCCCTCCCTCCCTCCCTCCCTCCCTCCCTCCCTCCCTCCCACACACACACACCCCTATCCCCCTATCCCCCCCCCTCCCTCCCTCCCTCCCTCCCTCCCTCCCTCCCTCCCTCCCTCCCTCCCTCCCTCCCTCCCTCCCTCCCTCCCCCCCCTCCCCTCTACCCTATTCCCCCTACCCAACCACCCTTATCTCCCCAATTGAGACATGGATTGTGTATGTGCCATTCAGAGGGTGAATGGGCAAGACAATAGATTTAAGTGCCTTTGAACATGTTATGGTAGTAGGTGCCAAGCACACCAGTTTGTCTGTGTCAATAACTGCAATGCTGTTGCAGTTCTTGACAGTTTCCCATGTGTATCAAACAGTTTCCTGCATGTATCAAACAGTTTCCTGTGTGTATCAAGAATGGTCCACCACCCAAAGGACACCCAGCCAACTTGACACAACTGTGGGAAGCATTGGAGTCAACATGGGCCAGCATCCCTGTGGAACCCGTTCGACACCTTGTGGAGTCCGTGCCCCAACAAATTGAGACTGTTCTGAAGGCAAAAGGGGTGCAAATCAATATTAGGAAGAAGTTCCTAATATTTTGTACACTCAGTAAATATTTTACTTATAAGAGCTCTTAAATGTTAATCAAAGCCTTCAAATGTGCATATTTAATGATGAAATATTATCATGCTATAGAGCACCATCCCATGAGGAAAGTAACATTTCAGATGACTGTTGGGAGAGAGAAAATATAAAATCCCTCCCACACTTCTAAAATATCAGTGTGACTTTGTAAAGTACTAATCAAATAAATTGATGTTGGCTCTAGGGTTCAGAATTAATTACTGCATTTAACATTAGATAAATGGAAAATTATAAGGTTGATAGAGTATAATTACTCTTGTATTAATGATTCATATTACATTGCCCTCAATTGATAACACTTGGCATAAAGCTATGGAAGTTTAATAAAAACAATTTTTTTCTTCTTAACATTGCAAACTGCTGTTCTTGTAGGGTTTGAATAACTAATTCCAGACCTATGTTATTATGGATTTATTCAACTATAGAGGGAGGGAGGGTCCACCAGCTTTGATAATACTGCAAATCTTCAATACTGTCTAAATGACAGATGAGTAAGAAACCTGTGGTCTCAAGTGTCACAACCCAGCATCACTTGTATAGAGGGTGAAAGCAGCAACGTCCTCCCACCCATCCATCTTGTGTGTGTGTGTGTGGGTGTTTTCTATGCCAGAGTGGTATCACACCACCTCTTCATGCAGAATATCTAATAACCAGGGCTCTAGTGAATATCTCTAGTTATCTCCTGGTTCCAAAACAGATGGAAAGGCTCCACAGATATGGCTATAGCATCGTGGGCATCAGAAGCGGAGAACATTTTAAAATGAAAACAGACCATCAATGACATAAAGGAAGCTAGTAATTAAGGGCAATTGGAGCTGTCTTCCCTGTGTGCTGGATGGGACCCAGGGGAAGCACCCAGCTACCTGTCTGACCTTGGCAAATGGTGGTCCTTAGCTGAGACTGTGACCCGCTGAACCCCCTCTCACATCCAATCTCCCTCACACAGTACATAGGGCGACCTGCCTCATGCAAATCACCACTCTCCCATGAGACCTGTATAAACTACAGCCTAATTAAATATTTTTTAACGATGTGAGTAATTTTTTGCCAAGGGGTGGATTCGGGGGAAGTTTAATTTGAGATCACAAAAGATGTTTTCGGCGTTGATTCTGTAAATGATTGACGATCGAGTGTTTATGATAAAAGCACCAGCGCCAGGAATGAGAATGAAGTCAGCAGCCTTACACTTCATTTCTCTAATAACCCAAATGCTTTCAAGAACCAAAAAAAAGATGCCAACGTAGTCCATCATATGAAAATGATGGATAACGCGGACATTGCCAAGCTCAAAGCAGCAAAGTAATATTTGTCAGCCAAATGACAAGGTTTTCTAATTTCACAAATCAAACCGACATACAGATTAGAACTGTATATGCTCTGATGATGCTCCCTCTTTCTCTCCCTCTCTCTCTCGCTCTCTCGCACTCTCTCTCTCGCTCTCTCTGTATGTCTGTCCCTCTCTCCACCCCTCCTCTCCCTGTCTGTCTGTCCCTCTCTCTCTCTCTTCAGCCTATAATACCATATTGTGCCACTTCTCCAGCAGGCCTTAATCTCCCTCCAAACTAAAGCTTGTCACTTCAGGAGGGAGAAATGGAAGGCTTGGAGAGGAGAGGACTGGATACTATACTACTGAATCAGACCTGATACAGTTGAAGTCAGAAGTTAACATATACTTAGGATGGAGTCATTAAAACTCATTTTTCAGGGCCTGCCGGGTGGCGCAGTGGTTAAGGGTGCTGTACTGCAGCGCCAGCTGTGCCACCAGAGACTCTGGGTTTGCGCCCAGGCTCTGTCATAAACCGGCCGCGACCGGGAGGTCTGTGGGGCGACGCACAATTGACCTAGAGTTGTCCGGGTTAGGGAGGGCTTGGCCGGTAGGGAAATCCTTGTCTCATTGCGCACCAGCGACTCCTGTGGCGGGCCAGGCGCAGTGCGCACTAACCAAGGTTGCCAGGTGCACAGTGTTTCCTCTGACACATTGGTGCGGCTGGCTTCCGTGTTGGATGGCGCTGTGTTAAGAAGCAGTGCGGGTTGTGTATCGGAGGACGCATGACTTTCAACCTTCGTCTCTCCCGAGGCCGTACGGGAGTTGTAGTGATGAGACAAGATAGTAGCTACTAAACAATTGGATACCACAAAATTGGGGAGAAAAAGGGGTAAAAAAAACAACTAATTTTTCAACCACTCCATAAATTTCTTGTTAAGTTAACCTCTTTGGTCTAGAGGGCAGTATTCGGAAGTTTGGATGAAAGAGGTGGCCGAAGAAAACTGCCTGTTACTCAGGCCCAGAAGCTAGGATATGCATATAATTGGTAGTATTGGATAGAAAACACTCAAAGTTTTCCAAAACTGTTAAAATAATGTCTGTGTGTATAACAGAACTGATATAGCAGGCAAAAACTTGAGGAGAATTCTTGGAGGTGACACCATTTAAATTGCCTGTCTATGGGGAAATCAATGGAATACCTCCCAGATTGCAGTTCCTCAGGTTTCCATTAGATGACAACAGTCATTTTTCTGTTGATTCAGGCTTCTTTAAAAAAAAATGTTAGCTCCCATTTTGGCTGTAGTGTTGTGGTGAACGTCGGTGAGGGAGCGCACTTCGTTATTTATCTCCGGTAATGAACATACTATTCTCTGTCTTAAATTTAATAGTTTATTTACATATTAGGGTACCTGAGGATTGATTAGAAACGTTGTTTGACTTGTTTGGACAAGGTTTAATGGTAACTTTCGGGATTCATTTGTATGCATTTTGAACGAGGGATACCAGTGGATTACTGAGTCAAGCACGCCAACTAAACTGACTTTTTTGGGATATAAAGTAGGACTTTATCGAACATAAGGACCATTTGTTATGTAGCTGGGACCCTGGTGATTGCAACCAGAGGAAGATCTTCAAAGGTAAGTGATTTACTTTATCGCTATTTATGACTTTCGTGATGCCTCTGCTTGGTTGGAATGCATGTAATGCTTTTGTATGCGGGCCGCTGTCCTCAGATAATCACATGGTGTGCTTTTTCCGTAAAGCCTTTTTGAAATCTGACAAAGCGTCTGGATTAACAAGAAGTTAAGTTTTGAAACGATGCAAGAAACTTTTATTTTCATGAATGTTTAATATTACAAATTTTGTATTTTGAATTTCGTGCTCTACAATTTCACAGGATGTTGGCCAGGTGGGACGCTACCGTCCCATCTAGCCCAAAGAGCTTTTAACAAACCATAGTTTTGGTAAGTCAGTTAGGACATCTACTTTGTGCATGTCACAAGTAATTTTTCCAACAATTGTTTACAGACAGATCATTTCACTTATAATGCACTGTATCACAATAACAGTAGGTCAGACGTTTACACTAAGTTGACTGTGTCTTTAAACAGCTTGGAAAATTTCAGAAAATGATTGGCTTGGCTTTAGAAGCTTCTGATAGGCTAAATTACATAATTTGAGTCATTTGAAGGTGTATTTCATGGATGTATTTCGAGGCTACCTTCAAACTCAGTGCCTCTTCGCTTGACATCATGGGAAAATCAAAAGAAATCAGCCAAGACCTCAGAAAAAAATTGTAGACCCCCACAAGTCTGGCTCATCCTTGGGAGCAATTTTTAAACTCCTGAAGGTACCACGTTCATCTGTACAAACACGCAAGTATAAACACCATGGGCCTAGGCAGCCGTCATACCGCTCAGGAAGGAGACGCGTTCTGTTTACTAGAGTTGTACTTTGGTGCGAAAAGTGAAAATCAATCCCAGATCAACAGCATAGGATCTTGTGAAGATGCTGGAGGAAACAGGTACAAAAGTATCTATATCCACAGTAAAACAAGTCCTATATCGACATAACATGAAAGGCCGCTCAGCAAGGAAGAAGCCACTGCTCCAAAACCGCCATAAAAAAGCCAGGATATGGTTTGCAACTGCACATGGGGAGAAATGTCCTCTGGTCTGATGAAACAAAAATAGAACTGTTTGGCCATAATGGCCATCGTTATGTTTGGAGGAAAAATGGGGAGGCTTGCAAGCCAAAGAACACCATCCCAACCGTGAATTACGGTGGCAGCATCATGTTGTGGGGGTGCTTTGCTACAGGAGAGGCAAGCACACTTCACAAAATAGATGGCATCATGAGGTAGAAAAATTATGTGGATATATTGAAGCAACATCTCAAGACATCAGTCAGGAAGTTAAAGCTTGGTCGCTAATGGGTCTTCCAAATGGACAATGACCCCAAGCATAGTTCCAAAGTTGTGGCAAAATGGCTTAATGACAACAAAGTCAAGGTATTGGAGTGGCCATCACAAAGCCCTGACCTCAATCCTTTAGAACATTTTTGGGCAGAACTGAAAAAGCATGTGCAAGCAAGGAGGCCTACACACCTGACCCAGTTACACCAGCTCTGTCAGGAGGAATGGGACAAAATTCACCCAACTTATTGTGGGAAGCTTGTGGAAACGAAACGTTTGACCCAATTTAAAGGCAATGCTAACAAATACTAATTGAGTGTATGTAAACTTCTGATCCACTGGGAATGTGATGAAAGAAATAAAAGTTGAAATAAATAATTCTCTCTACTATTATTCTGACATTTCACTTTCTTAAAATAAAGTGCTGATCCTAACTGACTTGAGACAGGGAATTTTTACTAGGTTAAAATGTCAGGAATTGTGAAAAACCTAGTTTAAATGTATTTGTCTGAGGTGTATGTAAACTTTCGACTTCAACTGTATATGATAGATGTGCAGGTGTGTGTGTGTGGTGGAGTGCACTTCAAATATGTGTGTGTGTGTGTGTGTGTGTGTGATGTACAAACATTGCTCATTGAGAAAAGAGGGTGAACTATCTTCTAAAAATTAGATATTACTTGTTAAACAAAATATATTTCTCTGAGCAATTGTATTTCCAAATATTTAGCACACAATATAGCTCAGTATTTGAATTATTTATTTTTTACAGTCAATATTGCTCATCTTTTTTATTTAATTTTTTATTTATGTCACCTTTATTTTTAAACAGGTAGGCTAGTTGAGAACAAGTTCTCATTTACAACTGCGACCTGGCCGAGGTAAAGCAAAGCAGTTCGACACATACAACGACACAGAGTTACACATGGAATAAACAAACATACAATCAATAATACAGTAGAAAAATCGATATACATCATGTGCAAATGAGGTAGGATAAGAGAGATAAGGCAATAAATAGGCCATGGTGGCGAAGTAATTACAATATAGCAATTAAACACTGGAATGGTAGATGTGCAGAAGATGAATGTGCAAGTAGAGATACTGGGGTGCAAAGGAGCAAGATAAATAAATAAATACAGTATGGGGATGAGGTAGATTAGATGGGCTATTTACAGATGAGCTATGCACAGGTGAGCTGCTCTGACAGCTGGTGCTTAAAGCTAGTGAGGGAGATATGAGTCTCCAGCTTCAGAGATTTTTGCAGTTCGTTCCAGTCATTGGCAGCAGAGAACTGGAAGGGGAGGCAGCCAAAGGAAGAATTGGCATTGGGAGTGACCAGTGAGATATACCTGCTGGAGCGCCTGCTATGGGTGGGTGCTGCTATGGTGACCAGTGAGCTGAGATAAGGAGGGACTTTACCGAGCAGAGACTTGTAGATGACCTAGAGCCAGTGGGTTTGGCGACGAGTATGAAGCGAGGGCCAGCCAACGAGAGCATACATGTCGCAGTGGTGGGTGGTATATGGGGTATATGGTGGGTGGTATATGGGGTATATGGTGGGTGGTATATGACAAAACGGATGGCACTGTGATAGATTGCATCCAATTTGTTGAGTGTTGGAGGCTATTTTGTAAATGACATCACCGAAGTCGAGGATTGGTAGGCTGGTCAGTTTTACGAGGGTATGTTTGGCAGCATGAGTGAAGGATGCTTTGTTGCGAAATAGGAAGCCAATTCTAGATTTAATTTTGGATTGGAGATGTTTAATGTGAGTCTGGAAGGAGAGTTTACAGTCTAACCAGACACCTAGGTATTTGTAGTTGTCCACATATTCTAAGTCAGAACCGTCCAGAGTAGTGAAGCAGGACGGGCAGGCAGGTGTGGGCAGCTAATGGTTGAAGAGCATGCATTTAGTTTTACTCGCATTTGAGAGCAGTTGGAGGCCACAGAAGGAGAGTTGTATGGCAATGAAGCTCATCTATCTGGAGGTTCGTTAATACAGTGTCCAAAAAAGGGCCAGAGGTATACAGAATGGTGTTGTATGCGTAGAGGTGGATCAGAGAATCACCAGCAGTGAGAGCGACATCATTGATGTATACTGAGAAGAGAGTCGGCCCGAGAATTGAACCCTGTGGCACCCCCATAGAGACTGCCAGAGGTCCGGCAACAGGCCCTCCGATTTGACATACTGAACTCTATCGGAGAAGTAGTTGGCGAACCAAGCAAGGCAATAATTTGAGAAACCAAGGCTGTTGAGTCTGCCAATAAGAATGTTGTGATTGACAGAGTCGAAAGCCTTTGTCAGGTCGATGAATACGGCTGCACAGTAATGTCTCTTATCGATGGCGGTTATGATATCAATTAGGACCTTGAGAGTGGCTGAGGTGCACCCATGACCAGCTCGGAAACCAGATTGCATAGCGGAGAAGGTACGGTGGGATTCGAAATGGTCGGTAATCTGTTTGTTAACTTGGCATTCAAAGACCTTAGAAAGGCAGGGTAGAATATATATAGGTCTGTAGCAGTTTGGGTCTAGAGTGTCTCCCCCTTTGAAGAGGGGGATGACCATGGCAGCTTTCCAATCTATGGGAATCTCAGACGATACGAAAGAGTGGTTGAACAGGCTAGTAATAGGGGTTGCAACAATTTTGGCAGATAATTTTAGAAAAGAGAGGGTCCAGATTGTCTAGCCCGGCTGATTTGTAGGGGTCCAGATTTTGCAGCTCTTTCAGAACATCAGCTATCTGGATTTGGGTGAAGGAGAAGTGGGGGAGGTTTTTGCGAGTTGCAGTGTGGAGCGCAGGGCTGTTGACCGGGGTAGGGGTAGCCAGGTGGAAAGCATGGCCAGACGTAGAAAAATGCTTATTGAAATTCTCAATTATTGTGGATTTATCGGTAGTGACAGTGTTTCCTAGCCTCAGAGCAGTGGGCAGCTGGGAGTAGGTGCTCTTATTCTCCATGGACTTTACTGTGTCCCAGAACTTTTTTTGAATTTGTACTACAGGATGCAAATTTCCGTTTGAAAAAGCTTGCCTTAGCTTTCCTAACTGCCTGTCTATATTGGTTCCTAACTTCCCTGAAAAGTTGCATATCATGGGGGCTATTTGATGCTAATGCAGAACGTCACAGGAAGTTTTTGTGCTGGTCAAGGGCAGACAGATCTGGAGTGAACCAAGGGCTATATCTGTTTCTATTTTTTTTAAATGGAGCTTGCTTATTTAAGATGGCAAGAAGGCACTTTTAAAGAATAACCAGGCATCCTCTACTGACGGGATGAGGTCAATGTCATTCCGGGATACCTGGGCCAGGTCGATTAGAAAGGCCTGTTCGCTGAAGTGTTTTTGGGAGCGTTTGACAGTGATGATGGGTGGTCATTTGACCGCAGACCCATTACGGACACAGGCAATGAGGCAGTGATTGCTGAGATCTTGGTTGAAGACAGCAGAGGTGTATTTGGAGGGCAAGTTGGATAGGAGGATATCTATGAGGGTGCCCGTGTTTATGGATTTGGGGTTGTACCTGGTAGGTTCATTGATAATTTGTGTGAGATTGAGGGCATAAAGCTTAGATTGTAGGATGGCCGGGGTTTTGAGCATGTCCCAGGTTAGGTCACCTTGCAGCACGAGCTCAGAAGATAGATGGGGGGCAATCAATTCACATATGGTGTCCAGAGCACAGCTAGGGGCAGAGGGTGGTCTTTCGTAAGCGGCAATGGTGAGAGACTTGTTTCTGGAAAGGTGAATTTTTAGAAGTAGAAGCTCGAATTGTTTTGGGACAGACCTGGATAGTAAGACAGAACTCTGCAGTAGATTGCAACACCACCCCCTTTGGCAGTTCTATCTTGGTGGAAAATGTTATAGTTAGGGATGGATATTTCAGGGTTTTTGGAGGTTTTCCTAAGCCAGGATTCAGACACGGCTAAGACATCTGGGTTGGCTAAATGTGCTAAAGCAGTGAATAAAGCAAACTTAGCGAGTAGGCTTCGAATGTAACATGCATGACACCAAGACTTTTACGGTTACAGAAGTCAATAAATGAGAGCACCTGGGGAGTAGGAGTGGAGCTAGGCACTGCAGGTCCTGGATTAACCTCTACATCACCAGAGGAACAGAGAATAAGTAAGATAAGGGACAGAGAGTAAAAGGAGCAGGTTTCAGGGCACGATCGCATAGATTCAAGGCATAATGTACAGACAAACGTATGGTAGGAAGAGAGTACATTGGAGGTAAACCTAGGCATTGAGTAATGATGAGAGAGATATAGTCTCTAGAGATGTTTAAACCAGGTGATGTCATCGCATATGTGGGAGGTGGAACAACATGGTTGGTTAAGGCATATTGAGCATTGCTAGAGGCTCTACAGTGAAATAAGACAGTAATCACTAACCAGGACAGTAATGGACAAGGCATATTGATTTTAGCGAGAGGCATGATCAACCATGTGAATCGTATGGGTGCAGTGAGTGGTTGGGCTGGCTGGGGGACACGGCGATTCAGACAGTTAGTAGGCTGGGGCAAGCAAGCTAGCAGTTAGCAGGCCGGGGCTAGCAAGTTAGCAGAAGGGACTTAGCAGAAGTGACTTTTGCCTCCTCGTGCGGTGACGTCGATAGACCAGTCGTGGAATTAATAGAGTGTAAAATGGGTATAGTGGTCCAAGAAACTGGACGATGGATCAGCTAACAGTCCAATATGCTCTAGATAGCTAGCAGGTCGCAGTGAGTAGAATGGGCCTTCAGGGGACGTCACGCCTGAGGGGCCTGTTGGAATCCTTGGGCAGATTATGTCGGTATTCCAGTCGTGAAGGATCGGTGGGGTCAAGAGTGTCAAATACATTCCGACCCCACTGTAGACACTGTATTTTTAAACTGAAATGTGCTGTATTTATTTGTTAACTGGAAAATTCAAAGCAACACAAAGTCACTGTGTAACACTTTAACTTTACCAAGTAAAAATGGCATTCATTTTAGCCCCTTAGAATGGGAAAGTGGAGGATAATAAGAGTCAAACATTGTAGAGTAATAATGTTCTTTACATTCCCCTTTCCATTACAATCAACAGTGACAAACACTAACACCTGTGATGACAAGGCATGTAATGGTGTATGTTTGGTTTACCTGTGTATGTTTGGTTTACCTATGTATGTCAATTCTATCACAGGTGTGTATAAAAAAACAATAAATGTCTGAACAAAATGTATATTTTTCAAACAAAATAACTTTTTGTTATCTAGAAAGCAGCTCTGACAAGAGAGAGAGAGAGAGAGAGAGGGGGAGAGAGAGGAAATAACTTTAACAATTAACTTCGAAGGACAAAAAGGGTACATTTCCCCTGTGCTCTTTTTCTCCCTGGTCTGATTTGTATCGGGCTCTCAAAGCCCTCTTAGATCATCCTAATCCAGTGTGGCAAAGTAGCTGAATATGAGATTCAGATTGTCTTAGAAATTCTACGCTACCAATCAGCTTTCTGACACCACCTTTCTCTTCAACCTTCAGAACTTGTGACAGCAAAGACCAGAAGCCAACTCACAAAGGAGCGCACAAATGGCAAACGCTGCAAGCTAGCTGCCTAATCCACGGAACAAAGATAGCACTTGACACTTCACAGCAGCTTCAAATCCAAATATTATATCAATCACTACTATTATTTCACTCTATATATATTTAGTTATTTGTTTGACCAGGTACAATCCAAGGACATTAACATTAAAA
Organism: Oncorhynchus masou masou; assembly: GCF_036934945.1. Taxonomy (NCBI): domain Eukaryota; kingdom Metazoa; phylum Chordata; class Actinopteri; order Salmoniformes; family Salmonidae; genus Oncorhynchus; species Oncorhynchus masou. The sequence continues at coordinate 17,909,071 of NC_088243.1, forward strand.
CTCCATGCAGACAGACCTTAATGCTATAAGAAAACCGAGACACCCTTATGATAGCAGTCTAAAAGCTCAGACACACCTGTAGGATTGCCAAACATTTGCCTGCCAAGAGGACTTAGCACCTCTGAACAGAGTGTAAACTGTCAATCTATTTTATGTTCACACAGCAAAGACCTTGGAAGTCACTCAGCCTTATTCAAATACTCCAAACCAGAAGGTGTCAGTAGAGTTGTTTGGCAATGCATATCTGTGTGCATTGCTTATGGTCTAGATTACAGGCTATCTGTGCTAATGTTGCTATTTTGTAGAAAGCCCTTGTTGATTCCAGCCAGATGGCCACAACTAGATATCTACCTAGCAAGATGAACAAATAATGTAATTCACTCTCCATAATTCCATACTGCTAGTGCCAGCCCATAGCCAAATGTTTAGCTAGCTAGCTAATGGTAGCATACTTGCTAGCTAGCCAGACATAGCTAGCTAGCTAGCTTGCTAAGGACACTGAACTAATTTGGCAGCTAACACAGGCAGCTGTTTCATGGGATGTCAGTACTAGTTACAGTGGTTAGCTAGCTTGGAGGAAGTATTTAGTGTTGTGTGCATTGCGTCTGTTCACATAGTTAGTTACCATCCCATAGCCTACATTGCATATAATGTGTGACTGGCTCGTCCGTGGATGTAGCCTACAGAGAAAATACCCTCTTTTTATTTATTTTTCTGTTGGCTCCCACACTTGGAGGTTCGTGTTCTCTGATTGGCTCAAAATCAAGTTGTTGGCCACTGGTGAGCATTGAGACTCTACAAGTAGAATCGTCAGGTTCGTCGCTACCGGGTCGGCACGCAGCAGGTACCACTTTTATTGTAGCAAGAGAAGGAACGGCCTCCCACTGTGACAAGTGAGATTCGTATTGTGGTACATGGTTAAGGCCAGTGCTTAACTTGAGCAGCAGCACACCGGAGCTGAGTACCGGCACCTCAAATGTACTTCTGCTTGAGCTCCTGTTCCTCTAAATACTGTATAAACAGTACCGGCACCCAACATGAGTACCGGCACCTATTTCAGTCCAAGTCAAGCAGCGCTTAAGGTTATTGGGTATAGGGTACCATATGAGACAGAGACTAAAACTAAATGGATCCTGTTGAATGACGTTCCATGTAATACTAAGATGATCAGTAATACTGGTTTAGTCCTCATGTTAACTGCCCAATTAAATATAGATATACAATATAGAAACGTCATAGCAAATGTCTGTTGAAATAAATAATAATAAGATTGAATAAGGAGAGGAATCAAACAGATAGGATATTCCTACAGGACTCTTCTACAGAGAGAAGGCTGCTGGCCAAGGGATGGTCTACATACCATACAATTTATACAACATGCCAAAATTCCCATTATAGGGCTGGGGTAGCCTCTCTCTCTCTTTCTCCCTCTCTCTACCTTCAAATTAAATGACCTCAGAAACCAAACAGAGCAAAAAGCATTGAAATAGTAGTGCCTATTAGTCTTCTGTAAGATAGATTAAATGTTCCCTGATTCAAAGCTCTCTCTCTCGTTCTCTCTTCATCTCCCCATCTCTCTCCTTCCACTTCTCTTCTCTGTTCCACCACACTGTCTTTTTATTGGAATCACTTATCTATGCGTCCTCTGTGCATTTGAATAACACTAGCTGGGCCTCAGACAGACCAGTGCTTTAAAACAAATCAATAAACTCTCATTTTCTTGTAACACTTTCATATTAATCGGGTGACTGGGGCAGAATGAGGAATGTGTCACTGAGGCGGGGAACGGGCCGAGAGAAAAAAAGAAAGCAGGATCAGTAAATGAAGATGGGATGCACCAGGGGGCCCCCATCAACACATAATGAAACTGCAGACCCCTCTCCGTCCCCCTTCCCTCATCCATCCACTCCCTCGTTTCCTCCCTCCTTCCCCAGCCTTAATGAGTTTTCATGCTGATCAAATAAGAGCAGAAATAGCCTTTTAGTTGTGGTCAATTTTCCCTCTGTGGCCCTGATAAATCCAGACATTGCGCAATCACACGCCATTAATCTATGTCTGTACTCCCGCTAGGCCAATTTGATTAATTATCGAACAGGGGGGCAAAGAACACGTACATCTAACCCCCACCCCCATTTACCACCAAAATACAAAATTATAATCCACTCTATTTTTTATAAATTCACTAAGTGTGAAGACGTGTGTTGATTAGGGTCTAAGAAGTTTACATGAGGAGATTCAGGGGGCGGTGGGGTGGGGGAAGAGGGCTATGTTGTTACCTGTCATATGCAGCTAAAGGTGTGCTATCTTCATTTGTCGAAGATAATGCAAATTACAGTGTATTCAAGGTTTAAAAAGGCGTTTGAAGTTTGTAATTTCCACCTTAAGATGTCAGACTTGATTTATCCTAAAAAAAAATATCAACCCCTACAATTAGTGAATTAAGGTCACGAATTAGTAAGGAAATCCACTCACCTGGTTGCCTAGGTCTTAATTGAAAGGAAAAACCAAAAGCCATGCCCTCCATGGAATGAGTTTGACACCCCTGCTGTACGGTATAGAGCATCACTTCCGGTTCTATCACATAGAATCCCAGCATTAAACGGACACAATCATCCATTGTAGTCACTTATTTCCATACATTTCCATAGTGTTTATTATATATTGAAGTGTGTATTTACATAACCAGGGGCCCATAAAATGTGCAGTAACTAGTAGAGGGGCCATTCACTCAATAGTGTATTGTTTATGTACTTGTATAATCAACATATTCAATACATTCCTGTACTCTTTCGTTTAATCAATTATTTGGTTGACAGATGGTCTAACCTTGAGCAAGCAACAACTGGAGTCAGTCCTGACAGTGACAGCCTAGCTACCACAACTGGAGTCAGTCCTGACAGTGACAGCCTAGCTAGAACAACTGGAGTCAGTCATGACAGTGACAGCCTAGCTAGAACAACTGGAGTCAGTCCTGACAGTGACAGCCTAGCTACCACAACTGGAGTCAGTCCTGACAGTGACAGCCTAGCTACCACAACTGGAGTCAGTCCTGACAGTGACAGCCTAGCTAGAACAACTGGAGTCAGTCCTGACAGTGACAGCCTAGCTAGAACAACTGGAGTCAGTCCTGACAGTGACAGCCTAGCTAGAACAACTGGAGTCAGTCATGACAGTGACAGCCTAGCTAGAACAACTGGAGTCAGTCATGACAGTGACAGCCTAGCTACCACAACTGGAGTTAGTCCTGACAGTGACAGCCTAGCTAGAACAACTGGAGTCAGTCCTGACAGTGACAGCCTAGCTACCACAACTGGAGTCAGTCCTGACAGTGACAGCCTAGCTACCACAACTGGAGTCAGTCCTGACAGTGACAGCCTAGCTAGAACAACTGGAGTCAGTCCTGACAGTGACAGCCTAGCTACCACAACTGGAGTCAGTCCTGACAGTGACAGCCTAGCTACCACAACTGGAGTCAGTCCTGACAGTGACAGCCTAGCTACCACAACTGGAGTCAGTCCTGACAGTGACAGCCTAGCTACCACAACTGGAGTCAGTCCTGACAGTGACAGCCTAGCTACCACAACTGGAGTCAGTCCTGACAGTGACAGCCTAGCTAGAACAACTGGAGTTAGTCCTGACAGTGACAGCCTAGCTAGAACAACTGGAGTCAGTCCTGACAGTGACAGCCTAGCTACCACAACTGGAGTCAGTCCTGACAGTGACAGCCTAGCTAGAACAACTGGAGTCAGTCCTGACAGTGACAGCCTAGCTACCACAACTGGAGTCAGTCCTGACAGTGACAGCGTAGCTACCACAACTGGAGTCAGTCCTGACAGTGACAGCCTAGCTAGAACAACTGGAGTCAGTCCTGACAGTGACAGCCTAGCTACCACAACTGGAGTCAGTCCTGACAGTGACAGCCAAGCTACCACAACTGGAGTCAGTCCTGACAGTGACAGCCTAGCTACCACAACTGGAGTCAGTCCTGACAGTGACAGCCTAGCTAGAACAACTGGAGTTAGTCCTGACAGTGACAGCCTAGCTAGAACAACTGGAGTCAGTCCTGACAGTGACAGCCTAGCTACCACAACTGGAGTCAGTCCTGACAGTGACAGCCTAGCTAGAACAACTGGAGTCAGTCCTGACAGTGACAGCCTAGCTAGAACAACTGGAGTCAGTCCTGACAGTGACAGCCTAGCTAGAACAACTGGAGTCAGTCCTGACAGTGACAGCCTAGCTAGAACAACTGGAGTCAGTCCTGACAGTGACAGCCTAGCTAGAACAACTGGAGTTAGTCCTGACAGTGACAGCCTAGCTAGAACAACTGGAGTCAGTCCTTACAGTGACAGCCTAGCTAGAACAACTGGAGTCAGTCCTGACAGTGACAGCCTAGCTAGAACAACTGGAGTCAGTCCTGACAGTGACAGCCTAGCTAGAACAACTGGAGTCAGTCATGACAGTGACAGCCTAGCTACCACAACTGGAGTCAGTCCTGACAGTGACAGCCTAGCTAGAACAACTGGAGTCAGTCCTGACAGTGACAGCCTAGCTAGAACAACTGGAGTTAGTCCTGACAGTGACAGCCTAGCTACCACAACTGGAGTCAGTCCTGACAGTGACAGCCTAGCTACCACAACTGGAGTCAGTCCTGACAGTGACAGCCTAGCTACCACAACTGGAGTCAGTCCTGACAGTGACAGCCTAGCTAGAACAACTGGAGTCAGTCCTGACAGTGACAGCCTAGCTAGAACAACTGGAGTCAGTCCTGACAGTGACAGCCTAGCTACCACAACTGGAGTCAGTCCTGACAGTGACAGCCTAGCTAGAACAACTGGAGTCAGTCCTGACAGTGACAGCCTAGCTAGAACAACTGGAGTCAGTCCTGACAGTGACAGCCTAGCTAGAACAACTGGAGTCAGTCCTGACAGTGACAGCCTAGTTAGAACAACTGGAGTCAGTCCTGACAGTGACAGCCTAGCTAGAACAACTGGAGTCAGTCCTGACAGTGACAGCCTAGCTAGAACAACTGGAGTTAGTCCTGACAGTGACAGCCTAGCTAGAACAACTGGAGTCAGTCCTGACAGTGACAGCCTAGCTAGAACAACTGGAGTCAGTCCTGACAGTGACAGCCTAGCTAGAACAACTGGAGTCAGTCCTGACAGTGACAGCCTAGCTAGAACAACTGGAGTCAGTCCTGACAGTGACAGCCTAGCTAGAACAACTGGAGTTAGTCCTGACAGTGACAGCCTAGCTAGAACAACTGGAGTCAGTCCTGACAGTGACAGCCTAGCTAGAACAACTGGAGTCAGTCCTGACAGTGACAGCCTAGCTAGAACAACTGGAGTCAGTCCTGACAGTGACAGCCTAGCTAGAACAACTGGAGTCAGTCCTGACAGTGACAGCCTAGCTACCACAACTGGAGTCAGTCCTGACAGTGACAGCCTAGCTAGAACAACTGGAGTCAGTCCTGACAGTGACAGCCTAGCTACCACAACTGGAGTCAGTCCTGACAGTGACAGCCTAGCTAGAACAACTGGAGTCAGTCCTGACAGTGACAGCCTAGCTAGAACAACTGGAGTCAGTCCTGACAGTGACAGCCTAGCTAGAACAACTGGAGTCAGTCCTGACAGTGACAGCCTAGCTACCACAACTGGAGTTAGTCCTGACAGTGACAGCCTAGCTAGAACAACTGGAGTCAGTCCTGACAGTGACAGCCTAGCTACCACAACTGGAGTCAGTCCTGACAGTGACAGCCTAGCTACCACAACTGGAGTCAGTCCTGACAGTGACAGCCTAGCTAGAACAACTGGAGTCAGTCCTGACAGTGACAGCCTAGCTAGAACAACTGGAGTTAGTCCTGACAGTGACAGCCTAGCTAGAACAACTGGAGTCAGTCCTGACAGTGACAGCCTAGCTAGAACAACTGGAGTTAGTCCTGACAGTGACAGCCTAGCTAGAACAACTGGAGTCAGTCCTGACAGTGACAGCCTAGCTAGAACAACTGGAGTCAGTCCTGACAGTGACAGCCTAGCTAGAACAACTGGAGTCAGTCCTGACAGTGACAGCCTAGCTAGAACAACTGGAGTCAGTCCTGACAGTGACAGCCTAGCTAGAACAACTGGAGTTAGTCCTGACAGTGACAGCCTAGCTAGAACAACTGGAGTCAGTCCTGACAGTGACAGCCTAGCTAGAACAACTGGAGTCAGTCCTGACAGTGACAGCCTAGCTAGAACAACTGGAGTCAGTCCTGACAGTGACAGCCTAGCTAGAACAACTGGAGTCAGTCCTGACAGTGACAGCCTAGCTACCACAACTGGAGTTAGTCCTGACAGTGACAGCCTAGCTAGAACAACTGGAGTCAGTCCTGACAGTGACAGCCTAGCTACCACAACTGGAGTCAGTCCTGACAGTGACAGCCTAGCTAGAACAACTGGAGTCAGTCCTGACAGTGACAGCCTAGCTAGAACAACTGGAGTCAGTCCTGACAGTGACAGCCTAGCTACCACAACTGGAGTCAGTCCTGACAGTGACAGCCTAGCTAGAACAACTGGAGTCAGTCCTGACAGTGACAGCCTAGCTAGAACAACTGGAGTTAGTCCTGACAGTGACAGCCTAGCTAGAACAACTGGAGTCAGTCCTGACAGTGACAGCCTAGCTAGAACAACTGGAGTCAGTCCTGACAGTGACAGCCTAGCTAGAACAACTGGAGTCAGTCCTGACAGTGACAGCCTAGCTAGAACAACTGGAGTCAGTCCTGACAGTGACAGCCTAGCTAGAACAACTGGAGTCAGTCCTGACAGTGACAGCCTAGCTAGAACAACTGGAGTCAGTCCTGACAGTGACAGCCTAGCTACCACAACTGGAGTCAGTCCTGACAGTGACAGCCTAGCTACCACAACTGGAGTCAGTCCTGACAGTGACAGCCTAGCTACCACAACTGGAGTCAGCCCTGACAGTGACAGCCTAGCTAGAACAACTGGAGTCAGTCCTGACAGTGACAGCCTAGCTAGAACAACTGGAGTCAGTCCTGACAGTGACAGCCTAGCTACCACAACTGGAGTCAGTCCTGACAGTGACAGCCTAGCTACCACAACTGGAGTCAGTCCTGACAGTGACAGCCTAGCTACCACAACTGGAGTCAGTCCTGACAGTGACAGCCTAGCTAGAACAACTGGAGTTAGTCCTGACAGTGACAGCCCTAGTGACTAGAACAACTGGAGTCAGTCCTGACAGTGACAGCCTAGCTACCACAACTGGAGTCAGTCCTGACAGTGACAGCCTAGCTAGAACAACTGGAGTCAGTCCTGACAGTGACAGCCTAGCTACCACAACTGGAGTCAGTCCTGACAGTGACAGCCTAGCTAGAACAACTGGAGTCAGTCATGACAGTGACAGCCTAGCTAGAACAACTGGAGTTAGTCCTGACAGTGACAGCCTAGCTACCACAACTGGAGTCAGTCCTGACAGTGACAGCCTAGCTAGAACAACTGGAGTCAGTCCTGACAGTGACAGCCTAGCTACCACAACTGGAGTCAGTCCTGACAGTGACAGCCTAGCTACCACAACTGGAGTTAGTCCTGACAGTGACAGCCTAGCTAGAACAACTGGAGTCAGTCCTGACAGTGACAGCCTAGCTAGAACAACTGGAGTCAGTCCTGACAGTGACAGCCTAGCTAGAACAACTGGAGTCAGTCCTGACAGTGACAGCCTAGCTAGAACAACTGGAGTCAGTCCTGACAGTGACAGCCTAGCTACCACAACTGGAGTTAGTCCTGACAGTGACAGCCTAGCTAGAACAACTGGAGTCAGTCCTGACAGTGACAGCCTAGCTACCACAACTGGAGTCAGTCCTGACAGTGACAGCCTAGCTACCACAACTGGAGTCAGTCCTGACAGTGACAGCCTAGCTAGAACAACTGGAGTCAGTCCTGACAGTGACAGCCTAGCTAGAACAACTGGAGTTAGTCCTGACAGTGACAGCCTAGCTAGAACAACTGGAGTCAGTCCTGACAGTGACAGCCTAGCTAGAACAACTGGAGTCAGTCCTGACAGTGACAGCCTAGCTAGAACAACTGGAGTTAGTCCTGACAGTGACAGCCTAGCTAGAACAACTGGAGTCAGTCCTGACAGTGACAGCCTAGCTACCACAACTGGAGTCAGTCCTGACAGTGACAGCCTAGCTAGAACAACTGGAGTCAGTCCTGACAGTGACAGCCTAGCTAGAACAACTGGAGTCAGTCCTGACAGTGACAGCCTAGCTAGAACAACTGGAGTTAGTCCTGACAGTGACAGCCTAGCTACCACAACTGGAGTCAGTCCTGACAGTGACAGCCTAGCTAGAACAACTGGAGTTAGTCCTGACAGTGACAGCCTAGCTAGAACAACTGGAGTCAGTCCTGACAGTGACAGCCTAGCTAGAACAACTGGAGTTAGTCCTGACAGTGACAGCCTAGCTACCACAACTGGAGTCAGTCCTGACAGTGACAGCCTAGCTAGAACAACTGGAGTCAGTCCTGACAGTGACAGCCTAGCTACCACAACTGGAGTCAGTCCTGACAGTGACAGCCTAGCTACCACAACTGGAGTTAGTCCTGACAGTGACAGCCTAGCTAGAACAACTGGAGTCAGTCCTGACAGTGACAGCCTAGCTAGAACAACTGGAGTCAGTCCTGACAGTGACAGCCTAGCTAGAACAACTGGAGTCAGTCCTGACAGTGACAGCCTAGCTAGAACAACTGGAGTCAGTCCTGACAGTGACAGCCTAGCTACCACAACTGGAGTTAGTCCTGACAGTGACAGCCTAGCTAGAACAACTGGAGTCAGTCCTGACAGTGACAGCCTAGCTACCACAACTGGAGTCAGTCCTGACAGTGACAGCCTAGCTACCACAACTGGAGTCAGTCCTGACAGTGACAGCCTAGCTAGAACAACTGGAGTCAGTCCTGACAGTGACAGCCTAGCTAGAACAACTGGAGTTAGTCCTGACAGTGACAGCCTAGCTAGAACAACTGGAGTCAGTCCTGACAGTGACAGCCTAGCTAGAACAACTGGAGTCAGTCCTGACAGTGACAGCCTAGCTAGAACAACTGGAGTTAGTCCTGACAGTGACAGCCTAGCTAGAACAACTGGAGTCAGTCCTGACAGTGACAGCCTAGCTACCACAACTGGAGTCAGTCCTGACAGTGACAGCCTAGCTAGAACAACTGGAGTCAGTCCTGACAGTGACAGCCTAGCTAGAACAACTGGAGTCAGTCCTGACAGTGACAGCCTAGCTAGAACAACTGGAGTTAGTCCTGACAGTGACAGCCTAGCTACACAACTGGAGTCAGTCCTGACAGTGACAGCCTAGCTAGAACAACTGGAGTTAGTCCTGACAGTGACAGCCTAGCTAGAACAACTGGAGTCAGTCCTGACAGTGACAGCCTAGCTAGAACAACTGGAGTTAGTCCTGACAGTGACAGCCTAGCTACCACAACTGGAGTCAGTCCTGACAGTGACAGCCTAGCTAGAACAACTGGAGTCAGTCCTGACAGTGACAGCCTAGCTAGAACAACTGGAGTTAGTCCTGACAGTGACAGCCTAGCTAGAACAACTGGAGTCAGTCCTGACAGTGACAGCCTAGCTACCACAACTGGAGTCAGTCCTGACAGTGACAGCCTAGCTAGAACAACTGGAGTCAGTCCTGACAGTGACAGCCTAGCTAGAACAACTGGAGTCAGTCCTGACAGTGACAGCCTAGCTAGAACAACTGGAGTCAGTCCTGACAGTGACAGCCTAGCTACCACAACTGGAGTCAGTCCTGACAGTGACAGCCTAGCTAGAACAACTGGAGTCAGTCCTGACAGTGACAGCCTAGCTAGAACAACTGGAGTCAGTCCTGACAGTGACAGCCTAGCTAGAACAACTGGAGTCAGTCCTGACAGTGACAGCCTAGCTAGAACAACTGGAGTTAGTCCTGACAGTGACAGCCTAGCTAGAACAACTGGAGTCAGTTCTGACAGTGACAGCCTAGCTAAAACAACTGGAGTCAGTCCTGACAGTGACAGCCTAGCTAAAACAACTGGAGTCAGATATATATGCTTTCACATATGCTTACATTGCCAAAGCAAGTGAAATAGATAATAAACAAAACTGAAATAAATAAATATGTTTTTTTCTCTCTCTCTCTTTTTTACTGAACCAGGATCAATTCCCCCATCCACCAGGGAGCGTCTGTTGATCTCCATACTGTTCATTAAGCACCCCCCATTAAGTCACTGTGTGACTGTGCCTCTATGAATGTGAGTGTTTGTGCATTTGTGTGTGTGTACGCATGCGCTGGGTTTAAAGGGGCTAAGTGTGTTTGGTAATGAAGGACATTGAATGCAGCGCTGGGGATTCTATCAGCACCTGGGTCTCTGAGGTGCGATGCAGGCCAGGATTGCCTGGCATTGAAGAGCATGCCCAATGGCTTACTATTTGTTTCTCAATAAGTGATTCGGCCCTCTGGGTGAAGTTTACAGAGATGGCCCCGTCCCCTCAGTCCCACAGACACACTATTGTATTCATCTCATCTACAACACACTTGGCATTGCGCATTTGTTTCCGAATGGAGATTTCTGAAGGGGAACTGATTCCATTAAATATAGCGAAAATAAATTAATAAAATCAATAAACACATAAAATAAACCTTTCTAATAGGAGCTCTGTAATAAGCAGTGCATAGGAATCATTTTGAGCCTCTGGGATGGAGATGGATGCCCATTATGACAGGGATGAGACAACCAGAACACCATTCTCCCCCTCTCCTGACGAACAACACACAGCATACGTTACAGTGCTGCTGCTTTCTGCAATAATTCACTATTTGACGTTATATTGTGCTTTGTATAATCCGATAACCCACCCTCCGAATTGTGATCTCTCTCAGATTGTCTCTCAACTCTCTTTGTACTCCCTAACACAGCAGTGGTTATTTTCCTCCTCTGAGAGTTCAGTCATTTTTTTTTTTTGGATGACAAATGCACAATCAATCCATTACGAGGCGTTTGCCACTAAAGCTGGGATTTATGCTAGCTGGACTATTGCTCCCTGGAATCCTCATGATTTATTGAAGCAAAGCATCAAGCTAGAAAAAACAATCATCCACAAAGAAGAGGCCTGGTTGTAGAAGGAGGACAGAGGAAGACAGGAGGACAAAGCAGAAGGAGCACAGTCCAACAGAGTAGTGGACTGCGATACACAGGCCGCCCACCCAGTGTGACTTAAGAGGACTGCAATGCAGTGGTTGTAATAGCGGTGACAACAGCCTGTTGGTGGTGGCAGTGACGGTGGTGAAGACAGTGGCCTGGTGGGTCTCAGTGGATGTGGCTGCCTAGCTCCTTATTAACTACAGATCCATCTGCATTGAGAGGAGAGCCTCCCACCCAGCCTCCATGGTTAGGAACCTCCCACCCAGCCTCCATGGTTATGAACCTCCCACCCAGCCTCCATGGTTATGAACCTCCTACCAAGCCCCATGGTTAAGGTCCTGGCTGGCCTTCATTAAAGCAGCAGAGCGAGGCAGAGGCGGTGGTGGTGGCATCAAGCCACTGTCGATCCGCACCTGATCAATTAATATGAACAAGGAGCACTGATTTATCAAACCGGCCCCATAAAGGCTGTCTGAAGTGTTAGGAATCCATTCTATTGACGGGATTCTAGAATCCAGAGGGATTACAGGAGGAGCCTATGGGATCAGCAGACCTTTTCAAAGCTGTCATAAATCACTGAGGAAAACAAGTGGGGCCTTCCATGTCTGTCTGTGTGATCAGACCAGATCCTGTTGTGACGGCTTTACGGCACCGTACGATAATGGAGAGATTCATGGAAATCTATCTGCACCACCTGTATCAATCCACACTGTTTCAAGAATAAAAATTAGGTCCAACACTAAAAAAAGAGAGAAAGTTTCAGCTTTGTTCATTGGCTAAAGAGCTGTAAATGTATTTTACCTTTATTTAACCAGGTAGGCCAGTTGAGAACAAGTTCTCATTTACAAATGCGACCTGGCCAAGATAAAGCAAACAGTGCAACACAAAAAACAATACAGAGTTACACATGGAATAAACAAAAGTATAGTCAAGAACACAATAGAAAAATATATCTCTGCAGCAGAGGTGTCAAACTGGTATTCCTTGGATTTAACAGCTCAGGTATACACTCCTACTTACTGCTTTCTTGCTCTGGAAGACAATACCACAGAGACAAGTATCTCTTCAGCCTTCAACCATACGCTGCATGGCCTTTTGAGAAAGATACAGTGTCTAGAAGTTAGTGTACACTGGGTGATTTCCTTTGGGTGGTGGACCATCCTTGATACACAAGGATGGTCCAGGGTAGCCTAGTGGTTAGAGCATTGGACTAGTAACCGAAAGGTTGCAAGTTCATATCTCCGAGCTGACAAGGTACAAATCTGTCGTTCTGCCCCTGAACAAGCAGTTAACCCACTGTTCCTAGGCCGTCATTGAAAATAAGAATTTGTTCTTAACTGACTTGCCTAGTTAAATAAAGGTAAAATAAAAAAATAAAATGTGAAACTGTTAAGCGTGAAAAACCCAGCAACGTTGCAATTCTTGACTCACTCAAACCGGTGCACCTGGCACCTACCACCATACCCCTTTCAAAGGTACTTACATTTTTGTCTTTCCCATTCACCCTCTGGATGGCACACATACACAATCAATGTCTCAATTGTCTCAAAGCTTAAAAATCCTTCTTTAACCTGTCTCCTCCCCTTCATCTACACGAATGAAAGTGGATTTAACAAGTGACATCAATAAGGGATCATAGCTTTCACCTGGATTCACCTGGTCAGTCTGTCATGAAAAGAGCTTGTTTTGTACACTTAGTGCTTGTATATGGGATCAACAGTCTCCTGTAACACATATTCATCCACTACAGATCTACCTTAGTTAGGAGAACGTCTGCAGCTTCCAGTGATTCCTATTAAATGACATGCTTTGGAAATCAGATTGCCTCTGATAGCATCTTACATATATAAGGAATGAGTTAGTGCCATCATCAGATCCACTGAGATGTAATACGGACGCATTTCACAATGATACAATTCACTCCTCAAAGGAGAAGAAAGGTCTAACCACCTAGGCTTTTCTTTCTTCAGGAAATGAGTGGGGAGAGCAGTCTTTCACTCCCTCTCTCTCTATCTCCTTCCCTCACTCTCCTATTCTCTATCGCACCACGCCAGTCAATGGAAATCTCCTCAGCAGTGCACTTTATAAGGCCCTGTACGGAACACCAAATCGCATTATTAGGCTCATGTCGCTATAAATTCTAAAGCAATTGTGGCCATGGCACACGCTTCTTGTTCCCATCGTGAGGAAGATGAAGGGATGGAGCCGGTGGAAGAGGAAGAAGAAGAGTTTCCTCTGGTCAGGCGGAGGCAGACAGATGTGTCTGTCAGGCAGAGCTAGGTCTGAGCAGCCTGAGGTGACCTCCCAAATGGCACCCTATACACTATATAGTGTACTACCATGCGGGCCCTGGTACTACCTATGGGCCCTGGTCAAAAGGAGTACACTATCTAGGGAATAGGGTGCTATTTGGGACACAACCTGAGTGGCTGGGCTGGCGGACACAGAGCTTACCAGGAAGACATCATGGGTTCACCAGCCCAAGACCCACAGCCTCACGAGTCTCACTAAGACCTAGTGTGAGCTTGGAGCAAAACTCACACTGCAACTTATATAGCAGCTCACACATCATAGCAGCACAGAACAGAACAGAACAGCTCTGCATCGCATGTAAAAACCTGGGCTATAGGTTTTTAATGTGTGGCTGGTGAGGTATAGGGTATAGACGTGGCCAGATATAGAGGATAGATAAGGCCAGATATAGGGGATAGATATGGCCAATTATAGGGGATAGATAAGGCCATATATAGGGTATAGACGTGGCCAGATATAGAGGATAGATAAGGCCAGATATAGGGGATAGATATGGCCAATTATAGGGGATAGATAAGGCCATATATAGAGGATAGATAAGGCCAGATATAGGGGATAGATATGGCCAGATATAGGGTATAGATAAGGCCAGATATAGGGGATAGATATGGCCAATTATAGGGGATAGAAAAGGCCATATATAGGGGATGGATATGGCCAATTATAGGGGATAGATAAGGCCATGTATAGGGGATAGATATGGCCAATTATAGGGGATAGATAAGGCCATATATAGGGGATAGATATGGCCAATTATAGGGGATAGATAAGGCCATATATAGGGGATAGATATGGCCAATTATAGGGGATAGATAAGGCCATGTATAGGGGATAGATATGGCCAGATATAGAGGACAGATATGGCCAGATATAGGGGATAGATATGGCCAGATATAGGGGGTAGATATGGCCAATTATAGGGGATAGATAAGGCCATATATAGGGGATAGATATGGCCAGATATAGAGGACAGATATGGCCACATATAGGGGATAGATATGGCCAGATATAGGGATAGATATGGCCAATTATAGGGGATAGATATGGCCAGATATAGGGGGTAGATATGGCCAATTATAGGGGATAGATAAGGCCATATATAGGGGATAGATATGGCCAGATATAGGGGATAGATATGGCCAGATATAGAGGATAGATAAGGCCAGATATAGGGGGTAGATATGGCCAATTATAGGGGATAGATAAGGCCATATATAGGGGATAGATATGGCCAGATATAGAGGACAGATATGGCCAGATATAGGGGATAGATATGGCCAGATATGGGGGTAGATATGGCCAATTATAGGGGATAGATAAGGCCATATATAGGGGATAGATATGGCCAGATATAGAGGACAGATATGGCCACATATAGGGGATAGATATGGCCAAATATATGAGATACGGCCAGATATAGGGGGTAGATATGGCCAGATATAGGGGATAGATATGGCCAGATATAGAGCATAGATATGGCCAGATATAGGGGATAGATATGGCCAGATATATGAGATACGGCCATATATAGGGGGTAGATATGGCCAGATAGGGGATAGATATGGCCAGATATAGAGGATAGATATGGCCAGATATAGAGCATAGATATGGCCAGATATAGGGGATAGATATGGCCAGATATAGGGGACAGATATAGTCAGATATATGGGATAGATATGGCCAGGTATATGAGATACGGCCAGATATAGGGGACAGATATAGTCAGATATATGGGATAGATATGGCCAGATATAGGAGATAGATATTGTCAGATATATGGGATAGATATGGCCAGATATAGGGGACAGATATTGTCAGATATAGGGGATAGATATGGCCAGATATAGGGGACAGATATTGTCAGATATAGGGCATAGATATGGCCAGATAGGGGACAGATGTTGTCAGATATAGGGGATAGATATGGCCAGATATAGGGCACAGATATTGTCAGATATAGGGGATAGATATGGCCAGGTATATGAGATACGGCCAGATATAGGGGATAGATATGGCCAGATATAGGGGACAGATATTGTCAGATATATGGGATAGATATGGCCAGGTATAGGGGACAGATATTGTCAGATATATGGGATAGATATGG
Source organism: Oncorhynchus masou masou (assembly GCF_036934945.1). Lineage (NCBI taxonomy): Eukaryota > Metazoa > Chordata > Actinopteri > Salmoniformes > Salmonidae > Oncorhynchus > Oncorhynchus masou. The sequence goes on from NC_088243.1 coordinate 17,924,662, forward strand.
CCAGATATAGGGGACAGATATTGTCAGATATATGGGATAGATATGGCCAGATATAGGGGACAGATATTGTCAGATATAGGGGATAGATATGGCCAGATATATGGGATAGATATTGTCAGATATATGGGATAGATGTGGCCAGGTATATGAGATACGGCCAGATATAGGGGACAGATATAGTCAGATATATGGGATAGATGTGGCCAGGTAATGAGATACGGCCAGATATAGGGGACAGATATCGTCAGATATATGGGATAGATATGGCCAGATATAGGGGATAGATATTGTCAGATATATGGGATAGATATGGCCAGATATAGGGGACAGATATTGTCAGATATAGGGGATAGATATGGCCAGATATAGGGGACAGATATTGTCAGATATAGGGGATAGATATGGCCAGATAGGGGACAGATATTGTCAGATATAGGGGATAGATATGGCCAGATATAGGGGACAGATATTGTCAGATATAGGGGATAGATATGGCCAGGTATATGAGATATGGCCAGATATAGGGGATATATATGGCCAGATATAGGGGACAGATATCGTCAGATATATGGGATAGATATGGCCAGGTATATGAGATATGGCCAGATATAGGGGATATATATGGCCAGGTATAGGGGACAGATATTGTCAGATATATGGGATAGATATGGCCAGATATAGAGGATGGATAAGGCCAGATATATGGGATAGATATGGCCAGGTATATGAGATACGGCCAGATATAGGGGACAGATATAGTCAGATATATGGGATAGATATGGCCAGGTATATGAGATACGGCCAGATAAAGGGGACAGATATAGTCAGATATATGGGATAGATATGGCCAGATATAGGGGATAGATATTGTCAGATATAGGGGACAGATATTGTCAGATATATGGGATAGATATGGCCAGATATAGGGGACAGATATTGTCAGATATAGGGGATAGATATGGCCAGATATAGGGGACAGATATTGTCAGATATAGGGGATAGATATGGCCAGATATAGGGGACAGATATTGTCAGATATAGGGGATAGATATGGCCAGATAGGGGACAGATATTGTCAGATATAGGGGATAGATATGGCCAGATATAGGGGACAGATATTGTCAGATATAGGGGATAGATATGGCCAGGTATATGAGATACGGCCAGATATAGGGGGCAGATAATGTCAGATATAGGGTATAGATATGGCCAGGTATAAAAGATACGGCCAGATATAGGGGACAGATATTGTCAGATATATGGGATATATATGGCCAGGTATAGAAGGACAGATATTGTCAGATATATGGGAAAGATATGGCCAGGTATAGAAGGACAGATATTGTCAGATATAGGCGATAGATATGGCCAGGTATAGGGGACAGATATTGTCAGATATATGGGATAGATATGGCCAGGTATATAAGGACAGATATTGTCAGATATATGGGATAGATATGGCCAGGTATAGAAGGACAGATATTGTCAGATATAGGGGATAGATATGGCCAGGTATATAAGATACGGCCAGGTATAGGGGACAGATATTGTCAGATATATGGGATAGATATGGCCAGGTATAGAATGACAGATATTGTCAGATATATGGGATAGATATGGCCAGGTATAGAAGGACAGATATTGTCAGATATAGGGGATAGATATGGCCAGGTATAGAAGGACAGATAGAGGGAGAGAGTGCTTCTGGAAATAAGAACACATTTAAGTCCTTAAATGTTTTGATCTCTTATGAAGATCTCTTTCTCCCCCAATGTTTTCCTCCAGATGTCTGTGTCCACTTCCCATGTCAACCCAACTGCTAATTTTACAGCGACAACACAGTGTGTTTTTATTTCACTGACATCCCCAGCAAAGTAGCTACATGTGATTGGATGGAATGAGACAGCATCTCTTGTCGGATTAAATGAATACACGAAGCCGCTCGGTCAAGACATCTTCAAAATAATCCTCTGATGTGCCTTAGAGATCCTACGCCGCTACGCATCTGTCGGAAGTTGGAGATTCTGTGCCTCTTTCATAACCTTGAACAAGATTACACTCTGGAGTGTTTGCTTTGCACTCTCAGTCATGGAAACACATGTCATTATTAGCTCTGATATTCATTGAGGATGCTGTGTCGTGCTGTATTGAAACTCCTCAGTGAAAAAAGAGAGATCATCATAATACATTTCAGTTAAATTTGAAATGAAGTGTTTAAGTAAAAATCATATAAAAGATGGTTTTTGCTGTCTACAAATAAATTACTGAATGATGTCCCTGTGCACTTGGCTACTGCTTCTGATCCAGTATTAGGTTGTGACCCAAATGGCACCCTACTCCCTACTCACAGTGCATTCAGAAAGTATTCAGACCCCTTGACTTTTCTTGTTTTTGCTTTGTCATTATGGGGTATTGTGTGTAGATTGATGAGAAAAAAAACAATTTAATCAATTTTAGAATAAGGCTGTAACGTAACAAAATGTGGAAATAGTCAAGGGGTCGGAATACTGAATACACTGTAGTGCACTACTTTTGACCAGGGAACCCTATGGGCTTAGTCTGAGGGCAGCATGTTGGATTGAATCAGGGTGACTAAAACAAAGTGTGCACTCCACTCTTAAAACCCACATTATACAGCCACTGACAAAACATTCAATGTGACAGTTAACAATAGAGAAATTAACATTGCTTTTCTACTTTATTTATAGTGACAGATTCCTACATTCCAGGGCTGCTGGTCAAAAGTAGTGCACTTTAAAGGGAATTGGTTATATTTGGGACGCACCCCAGGGGTAAGTTGAGCGCTTGGCGTGAATTATCGCATCATGAAAACTCATGTGACTGTCTGTGTTCCTTGGCCAGCAGTCAAGCCAGCCTCAGCTTGATGCCAGTTGTGTGTGTAGCTGCAGAATATTTTATATTCCAGCCAGGCCTTTACCTTCCCCACAAGCCTAAATATGTGCCCAATAGCCTTTCAAGTCTAATACCATGATATTACCCTCAGAGGGAAGCTAAACTTTCCCAGCACAACGAGTAATCCATCTTTCATTACAAGGATGGACAGTCAACGTTTCATACTGTCTGCCAGGTACAGTTGAGGGAGAGAGTTGAAGCCTTGTACCCCGCTGTTTATGTGGATGTGTATCAGAGCTCGGTTGAAATAGTAAATGTTCAATTTAAAATATTCTGGCACTCCAGTTAGGCCAAATCAATCAAACGTTCAAAATATTTAAGAAAACAAATACTATTTGAACCCAGGTCTGGTGGTCACTGGGCACTACTGTACAACTAACCACTGTAGTAAAGCACGGTCTACCAAACTGCTTCTGATTACATATGCTACAGCAACAGGCACAAGGTGGCTAAAATATATAACGTTTCTAACAGACAGCTAGACTCCAATTCATTCATCAGACAGACTGGGGCTATTGAAGCAAGGCGCTACAACTAACTGGTCCTTCCTTCAGGTGAGAAGGCTGTCGGCCATTTTCCCCAGCACAACAGGTTCCTATGGGAGCCCGCAGGTACAAGGGGCTGCTGGGAGGAGGAGTGTGATTAACGCTACTGAAGATAATATTATTGGCACAGCTGGCTAAGTCTGACAAAGAAATCCTCACTCTGCTCTCTCTATCACAACCACATCATTTTCTTCTCCGGCATTTTGCTTTCATTTTTGGGTGACAGAATATTTGCACAGGACAAACTACTGTAGGTTGTCACCAAAGGACAAGCCTGCCAGCTGTTAAGGTATTGTAAACATGACAGAACACTATGTTTTACCTCCTATTAATTCACTTATTAGAGGTAGACCCAAATCACCTGTCACTGTCTAATCAGTTGTCACACCTATGAAAATGTGTCAAGTTTCACCCTCCATCATCACCCCCCCACCCCCACATACACACGCACGCACGCACGCACACACACACACACACACACACACACACACACACACACACACACACACACACACACACACACACACACACACACACACACACACACACACACACACACACACACACACACACACACACACACACACACACACACACACGCACACAGCCTCATCCATTTACCTGCTGTCAATTCAATACATGCAAGTCACCCAGATGGGACCTGAGGCTGAGCAGTCAAACAGAATATCCCTCCCACATAGTCAACACAACAACACAATGTAATGGAGATTTAAAGCGATGACTACAACAGGATAAACCATAGGGGGAATGAATAGCCATAAACCAGAGGGGGAACCCTCAAAGAGATATTCACTTCAACACAAACCATAGGATAAAAACTCTACAAAATATATATTAACTTGAGCCGGTTTGTTTACAAATTCCACAGACTACAACGACATGCTCATAGAGGTAAATATAGCCTTGCTGTTTGACAGAGCATGTCTTTATTGTTTCATATACTCCAGCGAGAGACGGGAGGCTGGTGTTGTAAATGGTAGTGTGTGCTATAAACCGCAGAATGCTTTTTCCCTGTTCCAGGTGAAATAATCAAGTGCTAGGTGGAGAGGCGAATGGCGAATTTGCCACTCAGAGGAAGGGAAGCATGAAAAACATGTATAATGTGTGACTGCTGTTGTTGTGTAGCTGCATTCAATCCTGATTAGAGCCTGATTAAAGCCAGGGAGGAGAAGGAGGGAAATGAGTGAGAGGACAGAGGACAGAGGAGACAGGACAAAGGACAGAGGAGAGAGGACAGAGGACTGAGGAGACAGGACAGAGGACAGAGGACAGAGGAGACAGGACAGAGGACAGAGGAGACAGGACAGAGGACAGAGGAGAGAGGACAGATGAGAGAGGACAGAGGAAACAGAACAGAGGACAGAGGAGACAGGACAGAGGACAGATGAGACAGGACAGAGGAAACAGGACAGAGGACAGAGGAGAGAGGACATAGGAGACAGGACAGAGGAGACAGGACAGAGGACAGAGGAGACAGGATAGAGGACAGAGGACAGAGGAGACAGGACAGAGGACAGAGGAGAGAGGACAGATGAGAGAGGACAGAGGAGACAGGACAGAGGACAGAGGAGAGAGGACAAAGGAGACAGGACAGAGGACAGAGGAGAGAGGACAGAGGAAACAGGACAGAGGAAACAGGACAGAGGACAGGGGAGAGAGGACAGAGGAGACAGGACAGAGGAGACAGGACAGAGGACAGAGGAAAAAGGACAGAGGAGACAGGACAAAGGACAGAGGAGACAGAACAGAGGGCAGAGGACAGAGGAGACAGGACAGAGGGCAGAAGACAGAGGAGACAGGACAGAGGACAGAGGAGACAGGACAAAGAACAGAGGACAGAGGAGACAGGACAGAGGAGACAGGACAGAGGACAGAGGAGATAGGACAGAGGAGACAGGACAGAGGACATAGGACAGAGGAGACAGGACAGAGAACAGAGGAGACAGGACAGAGGACAGAGGAGACAGGACAGAGGACAGAGGAGACAGGACAGAGGACAGAGGAGACAGGACAGAGGAGAGAGGACAGAGGAGACAGGACAGAGAACAGAGGACAGAGGAGACAGGACAGAGGACAGAGGAGACAGGACAGAGGAGATAGGACAGAGGAGACAGGACAGAGGACATAGGACAGAGGAGACAGGACAGAGAACAGAGGAGACAGGACAGAGGACAGAGGAGACAGGACAGAGGACAGAGGAGACAGGACAGAGGACAGAGGAGACAGGACAGAGGAGAGAGGAGAGAGGAGACAGGACAGAGTAGAGAGGACAGATGAGAGAGGACAGAGGAAACAGGAAAGAGGACAGAGGAGACAGGACAGAGGACAGAGGAGAGAGGACAGAGGAAACAGGACAGAGGAAACAGGACAGAGGACAGAGGAGAAAGGACAGAGGACAGAGGAGACAGGAAAGAGGACAGAGGAGAGAGGACAGAGGAGACAGGACAGAGGACAGAGGAGACAGGACAGATGACAGAGGAGAGAGGACAGAGGAGACAGGACAGAGGACAGAGGAGACAGGACAGAGGACAGAGGAGAGAGGACAGCGGACTGTGGAGAAAGTACAGAGGAGAGAGGAGAGATGACAGATGAGAGAGGACAAAGGAAACAGGACAGAGGACAGAGGAGAGAGGACAGAGGAGACAGGAGAGAGGACAGAGGACAGAGGAGACAGGAGAGAGGACAGATGTTAGAGGACAGAGGAAACAGGACAGAGGAGAGAGGACAGAGGAGACAGGACAGAGGACAGAGGAGAGAGGACAAAGGAGACAGGACAGAGGACAGAGGAGAGAGGACAGAGGAAACAGGACAGAGGAAACAGGACAGAGGACAGGGGAGAGAGGACAGAGGAGACAGGACAGAGGACAGAGGAGACAGGACAGAGGACAGAGGAAAAAGGACAGAGGAGACAGGACAAAGGACAGAGGAGACAGGACAGAGGGCAGAGGACAGAGGAGACAGGACAGAGGGCAGAAGACAGAGGAGACAGGACAGAGGACAGAGGACAGAGGAGACAGGACAAAGAACAGAGGACAGAGGAGACAGGACAGAGGAGACAGGACAGAGGACAGAGGAGATAGGACAGAGGAGACAGGACAGAGGACATAGGACAGAGGAGACAGGACAGAGAACAGAGGAGACAGGACAGAGGACAGAGGAGACAGGACAGAGGACAGAGGAGACAGGACAAAGAACAGAGGACAGAGGAGACAGGACAGAGGAGACAGGACAGAGGACAGAGGAGATAGGACAGAGGAGACAGGACAGAGGACATAGGACAGAGGAGACAGGACAGAGAACAGAGGAGACAGGACAGAGGAGACAGGACAGAGGACAGAGGAGACAGGACAGAGGACAGAGGAGACAGGACAGAGGAGAGAGGACAGAGGAGACAGGACAGAGAACAGAGGACAGAGGAGACAGGACAGAGGACAGAGGAGACAGGACAGAGGAGATAGGACAGAGGAGACAGGACAGAGGACATAGGACAGAGGAGACAGGACAGAGAACAGAGGAGACAGGACAGAGGACAGAGGAGACAGGACAGAGGACAGAGGAGACAGGACAGAGGACAGAGGAGACAGGACAGAGGAGAGAGGAGAGAGGAGAGAGGAGAGAGGAGACAGGACAGAGTAGAGAGGACAGATGAGAGAGGACAGAGGAAACAGGACAGAGGACAGAGGAGACAGGACAGAGGACAGAGGAGAGAGGACAGAGGAAACAGGACAGAGGAAACAGGACAGAGGACAGAGGAGAAAGGACAGAGGACAGAGGAGACAGGAAAGAGGACAGAGGAGAGAGGACAGAGGAGACAGGACAGAGGACAGAGGAGACAGGACAGATGACAGAGGAGAGAGGACAGAGGAGACAGGACAGAGGACAGAGGAGACAGGACAGAGGACAGAGGAGAGAGGACAGTGGAGAAAGTACAGAGGAGAGAGGAGAGATGACAGATGAGAGAGGACAAAGGAAACAGGACAGAGGACAGAGGAGAGAGGACAGAGGAGACAGGAGAGAGGACAGAGGACAGAGGAGACAGGAGAGAGGACAGATGTTAGAGGACAGAGGAAACAGGACAGAGGAGAGAGGACAGAGGAGACAGGACAGAGGACAGAGGAGAGAGGACAAAGGAGACAGGACAGAGGACAGAGGAGAGAGGACAGAGGAAACAGGACAGAGGAAACAGGACAGAGGACAGGGGAGAGAGGACAGAGGAGACAGGACAGAGGACAGAGGAGACAGGACAGAGGACAGAGGAAAAAGGACAGAGGAGACAGGACAAAGGACAGAGGAGACAGGACAGAGGGCAGAGGACAGAGGAGACAGGACAGAGGGCAGAAGACAGAGGAGACAGGACAGAGGACAGAGGACAGAGGAGACAGGACAAAGAACAGAGGACAGAGGAGACAGGACAGAGGAGACAGGACAGAGGACAGAGGAGATAGGACAGAGGAGACAGGACAGAGGACATAGGACAGAGGAGACAGGACAGAGAACAGAGGAGACAGGACAGAGGACAGAGGAGACAGGACAGAGGACAGAGGACAGAGGAGACAGGACAAAGAACAGAGGACAGAGGAGACAGGACAGAGGAGACAGGACAGAGGACAGAGGAGATAGGACAGAGGAGACAGGACAGAGGACATAGGACAGAGGAGACAGGACAGAGAACAGAGGAGACAGGACAGAGGAGACAGGACAGAGGACAGAGGAGACAGGACAGAGGAGAGAGGACAGAGGAGACAGGACAGAGAACAGAGGACAGAGGAGACAGGACAGAGGACAGAGGAGACAGGACAGAGGAGATAGGACAGAGGAGACAGGACAGAGGACATAGGACAGAGGAGACAGGACAGAGAACAGAGGAGACAGGACAGAGGACAGAGGAGACAGGACAGAGGACACAGGACAGAGGAGACAGGACAGAGGAGAGAGGAGAGAGGAGACAGGACAGAGTAGAGAGGACAGATGAGAGAGGACAGAGGAAACAGGACAGAGGACAGAGGAGACAGGACAGAGGACAGAGGAGAGAGGACAGAGGAAACAGGACAGAGGAAACAGGACAGAGGACAGAGGAGAAAGGACAGAGGACAGAGGAGACAGGAAAGAGGACAGAGGAGAGAGGACAGAGGAGACAGGACAGAGGACAGAGGAGACAGGACAGATGACAGAGGAGAGAGGACAGAGGAGACAGGACAGAGGACAGAGGAGACAGGACAGAGGACAGAGGAGAGAGGACAGAGGACAGTGGAGAAAGTACAGAGGAGAGAGGAGAGATGACAGATGAGAGAGGACAAAGGAAACAGGACAGAGGAGAGAGGACAGAGGAGACAGGAGAGAGGACAGAGGAGACAGGAGAGAGGACAGATGTTAGAGGACAGAGGAAACAGGACAGAGGAGAGAGGACAGAGGAGACAGGACAGAGGACAGAGGAGAGAGGACAAAGGAGACAGGACAGAGGACAGAGGAGAGAGGACAGAGGAAACAGGACAGAGGAAACAGGACAGAGGACAGGGGAGAGAGGACAGAGGAGACAGGACAGAGGACAGAGGAGACAGGACAGAGGACAGAGGAAAAAGGACAGAGGAGACAGGACAAAGGACAGAGGAGACAGGACAGAGGGCAGAGGACAGAGGAGACAGGACAGAGGGCAGAAGACAGAGGAGACAGGACAGAGGACAGAGGACAGAGGAGACAGGACAAAGAACAGAGGACAGAGGAGACAGGACAGAGGAGACAGGACAGAGGACAGAGGAGATAGGACAGAGGAGACAGGACAGAGGACATAGGACAGAGGAGACAGGACAGAGAACAGAGGAGACAGGACAGAGGACAGAGGAGACAGGACAGAGGACAGAGGACAGAGGAGACAGGACAAAGAACAGAGGACAGAGGAGACAGGACAGAGGAGACAGGACAGAGGACAGAGGAGATAGGACAGAGGAGACAGGACAGAGGACATAGGACAGAGGAGACAGGACAGAGAACAGAGGAGACAGGACAGAGGAGACAGGACAGAGGACAGAGGAGACAGGACAGAGGACAGAGGAGACAGGACAGAGGAGAGAGGACAGAGGAGACAGGACAGAGAACAGAGGACAGAGGAGACAGGACAGAGGACAGAGGAGACAGGACAGAGGAGATAGGACAGAGGAGACAGGACAGAGGACATAGGACAGAGGAGACAGGACAGAGAACAGAGGAGACAGGACAGAGGACAGAGGAGACAGGACAGAGGACAGAGGAGACAGGACAGAGGACAGAGGAGACAGGACAGAGGAGAGAGGAGAGAGGAGACAGGACAGAGTAGAGAGGACAGAGGAGAGAGGACAGAGGAAACAGGACAGAGGACAGAGGAGACAGGACAGAGGACAGAGGAGAGAGGACAGAGGAAACAGGACAGAGGAAACAGGACAGAGGACAGAGGAGAAAGGACAGAGGACAGAGGAGACAGGAAAGAGGACAGAGGAGAGAGGACAGAGGAGACAGGACAGAGGACAGAGGAGACAGGACAGATGACAGAGGAGAGAGGACAGAGGAGACAGGACAGAGGACAGAGGAGACAGGACAGAGGACAGAGGAGAGAGGACAGATGAGAGAGGACAGAGGAAACAGGACAGAAGACAGAGGAGAGAGGACAGAGAACAGAGGAGACAGGACAGAGGACAGAGGAGACAGGACAGAGGACAGAGGACAGAGGAGACAGGACAAAGAACAGAGGACAGAGGAGACAGGACAGAGGAGACAGGACAGAGGACAGAGGAGATAGGACAGAGGAGACAGGACAGAGGACATAGGACAGAGGAGACAGGACAGAGAACAGAGGAGACAGGACAGAGGAGACAGGACAGAGGACAGAGGAGACAGGACAGAGGACAGAGGAGACAGGACAGAGGAGAGAGGACAGAGGAGACAGGACAGAGAACAGAGGACAGAGGAGACAGGACAGAGGACAGAGGAGACAGGACAGAGGAGATAGGACAGAGGAGACAGGACAGAGGACATAGGACAGAGGAGACAGGACAGAGAACAGAGGAGACAGGACAGAGGACAGAGGAGACAGGACAGAGGACAGAGGAGACAGGACAGAGGACAGAGGAGACAGGACAGAGGAGAGAGGAGAGAGGAGACAGGACAGAGTAGAGAGGACAGATGAGAGAGGACAGAGGAAACAGGACAGAGGACAGAGGAGACAGGACAGAGGACAGAGGAGAGAGGACAGAGGAAACAGGACAGAGGAAACAGGACAGAGGACAGAGGAGAAAGGACAGAGGACAGAGGAGACAGGAAAGAGGACAGAGGAGAGAGGACAGAGGAGACAGGACAGAGGACAGAGGAGACAGGACAGATGACAGAGGAGAGAGGACAGAGGAGACAGGACAGAGGACAGAGGAGACAGGACAGAGGAGAGAGGACAGTGGAGAAAGTACAGAGGAGAGAGGAGAGATGACAGATGAGAGAGGACAAAGGAAACAGGACAGAGGACAGAGGAGAGAGGACAGAGGAGACAGGAGAGAGGACAGAGGACAGAGGAGACAGGAGAGAGGACAGATGTTAGAGGACAGAGGAAACAGGACAGAGGAGAGAGGACAGAGGAGACAGGACAGAGGAGAGAGGACAGAATCAGGCATAGTAGTGTTAATGTTAGTCTGTGGAATACAAAAATCTCAGCTTAAACAGAGGACAGAAAGTTACCCACTTCAATATGTGACCATGTACGCATCCCAAATGGCAGACAGTGCAGTACTTTTGACCAGAGCTCTATAGGCTACGTAGGAGATAAGGTGCCATTTGGGATTCAGCCCATCGTGCAGAGGTGTAGCGTTTAGCATGGACGTTGTTCCTATAGGGTCTACTGGTCTGGCAGGAACATTTTAAAGGGAGTAATTGTCTGATGAGTTTTTGGCGAGAGGGAGTAACAGCCTTGACCACATGACACGGTTTAAGCCACAGTGTCTGTCTCGCAGCTCCGTCAGGCCAGGGTCATTTTCTGCCCTCTGTAGTCTGGTTCCCACACCACAGCCAATCACCAGCCAGCCTCCCATCTGCTGTCACAAAGCTGTCACAGCACCCAAACACACACATTTGTAGAGGACGTGCCATGGCTAAGGACACCACCGTCTTACAGCATATGGCAGATGAGAGAGGGGGATAAAGAGAGAGAGAGAAAGAGAGAGAAAGCGAGAGAGAAAGAGAGGGTGAGAGGTAGAGAGACAGAAAGAGAGAGCGATAAAGAGGGAGAGAGAAAGCGAGAGGGAGAGAGAGAAATAGAGAGAGAGACAGAAAGAGACAGAAAGAGAGACAGAAAGAGAGACAGAGACCTCAGACTGTAGTCGAGGAGGCTGCCTGGCTAGCTGGTGTCGCAGTAGAAGCTCACTCTTGTAACCCCAAGTACATTATAATCAAAATCTTTATTTGGTCTTGAGATGTTGACAGTTCAGTTGAACAGAATGAGTCTAGTTTATGATGCAGTTGTCAGAGGCGGTTAGGCCGAGAGTCTGTTTATCTGGCCGCTCGCTGCGAGATATTCCAACAATTTTTCTTGCAAACCGAAGCACCTCAAGGTTAATTACTTCACCAATTTGAGTAAATGGCATTCCATATTCCCATCTGTCTCCATTAGCTCCCCACTATTTCTCCATTTATGATGACTAAGGTCAAGGGTCAAGTTGCTGGGTGCCAAAGGGAGGCAATAAAGCATGAGATTTTATGTTGACAGAAATGTGGGAGCCATGGCATGAATAACAGAAATGTATCTTTCAAAATACTGCTGAAAACCCTCTGTCAAGGTTGTGATCTACTGGTGGAGAAGCCAGGTGCAGGAGAGCAGAGAGTTGTGATCTACTGGTGGAGAAGTCAGGTGCAGGAGAGCAGAGAGTTGTGATCTACTGGTGGAGAAGCCAGGTGCAGGAGAGCAGAGAGTTGTGATCTACTGGTGGAGAAGTCAGGTGCAGGAGAGCAGAGAGTTGTGATCTACTGGTGGAGAAGTCAGGTGCAGGAGAGCAGAGAGTTGTGATCTACTGGTGGAGAAGTCAGGTGCAGGAGAGCAGAGAGTTGTGATCTACTGGTGGAGAAGTCAGGTGCAGGAGAGCAGAGAGTTGTGATCTACTGGTGGAGAAGTCAGGTGCAGGAGAGCAGAGAGTTGTGAATAGGTGCACACTTTATTTAGGCAGAGGCAAATAAAACAGACAGACGCCACTGCGTCAAAACCTCCAGCCAAAGGTAAAAAAGTGCAAGGCGTGAAACAGTCACAAAAATACGCAAATGTTTAACAATTAAACATCCTTCGTGAAATACCACGGAATAAAGGGGAAAAATCAGCCTGGCGCGTAACATGAAACACGTAACAAACACAATTCCACACAAATACATAGGGGGGAAAGAGGAATAAATACATGCAGGGAATGATGATTAGGGAATGTAAACCAGGTGTGCAGGGAACAAGACAAAACAAATGGAACAATGGAAAAATGGAGCGGCGATGGCTAGAAAGCAGGTGACATCGACTGCTGAACACCGCCCGAACAAGGAGAGGAGCCGGCTTCGGCGGAAGTCATGACACCCTCATAATAGCGCTGCTCATTCACATTCTGTATGTGCACAAAATACTGATATTATCAAACAGTACAGTAATAAATATACGGCCACATTATCCTTTTCATAGCCTGGAAATAAACATAAGAGTTGCCATTTTGATATTCTACCATTCTCCTGCAAGCGAGGTCTTATTTGACTCATCTATAATGATCTCCACTGTAATGACAATACTTTAGTTTTCTGATAATAAAGACTTCAGTAATTCCTTAAAACAACGTGATAAAAAAGACATGAAAAATACAGTAAAACAACGAAATGGTACACAGAGGGAAAAATACAGTAAATCAACGTGATGGTACACGGAGAGAAAAATACAGTAAAACAATGTGATGGTACACAGAGAGAAAAATACAGTAAAACAACGTGATGGTACACGGAGAGAAAAATACAGTAAAACAACGTGATGGTACACGGAGAGAAAAATACAGTAATAAAATACAGTATTTCCGGTTCCGGTTGGAGCGAGCGGTCGCATCTACACTTCGGTCCGCAGGTAGTATAACTTTTCATTACATTTCATTACATTTCGTTATAGTACAACGGTTTGATTTGTCTTATCTTAGCAATTTCTTCTTAGCTAGCTACATAGCCGTCTTTGTATCAACGACAATTGCATATTATCGTATTTCGTCGTCCTAACATATCTGCCCAGCAGCTAGCTAAGCAGCTAGCTAACATCCACTGTCCACTAGCACTGTAGAAACTATTACACTCAACTGAACGACTCGATTAGCGTAGTGTCAGCTAGCTACATAGTTGTCTTCGCTGTCTTCGTATCCAAGATAATTGTGCAGTTTAGAGTGTGTAGACTTAGAGTGATTATCTTAATTTACCGAGGTTAGCTAGCCAGCTATTTGTCGTCCTTAACGTAGGAAATGCTGCTAGCTAGCTAGCCAACAGCTAGCCAACCTCTACCGAATTGAACTCCAACTACCCGGTCAACATTCCGCGTCGCTCCACAGGTAGTATCACATTTTTCATTTCACTTCATTACAGTACAACGGTTTGATTTGTTTGATCGTAGCTAGCCAGCTACATAGCCGTCTTTGTATCTAAGACAATTGTGTAGTCTAGAGCGATTTTCTAGGTTAGCTGGCCAGCTATTGTCGGTCTTTCAACGTAGCTAGCCAGCTAGCCCCGAATAGCAGCACTGTAGTAACTATTACAGTACAACGGTTTGTTTTGTTTGATCGTAGCTAGCTAGCTACATAGCCGTCTTTGTATCTAAGACAATTGTGTAGCCTAGAGCGATTTTCTAGGTTAGCTGGCCAGCTATTGTCGTTCTCTTAACGTAGCTAGCCAGCTAGCCCCCGAATAGCAGCACTGTAGTAACTATTACAGTACAACGGTTTGTTTTGTTTGATCGTAGCTAGCTAGCTACATAGCCGTCTTTGTATCTAAGTCAATTGTTTAGCCTAGAGCGATTTTCTAGGTTAGCTACATCGCAGCCACTACCAGCTAGCCTACTCCAGCAGTGCTGTATCATTTCAATCATTTTAGTCTATAAGATTCTTGCTACGTAAGCTTAACTTTCTGAACATTCGAGACGTGTAGTCCACTTGTCATTCCAATCTCCTTTGCATTAGCGTAGCCTCTTCTGTACCCTGTCAACTATGTGTCTATCTATCCCTGTTCTCTCCTCTCTGCACAGACCATACAAACGCTCCACACCGCGTGGCCGCGGCCACCCTAATCTGGTGGTCCCAGCGCGCACGACCCACGTGGAGTTCCTGGTCTCCGGTAGCCTCTGGAACTGCCGATCTGCGGCCAACAAGGCAGAGTTCATCTCAGCCTATGCCTCCCTCCAGTCCCTCGACTTCCTGGCACTGACGGAAACATGGATCACCACAGATAACACTGCTACTCCTACTGCTCTCTCTTCGTCCGCCCACGTGTTCTCGCACACCCGAGAGCTTCTGGTCAGCGGGGTGGTGGCACCGGGATCCTCATCTCTCCCAAGTGGTCATTCTCTCTCTCTCCCCTTACCCATCTATCTATCGCCTCCTTTGAATTCCATGCTGTCACAGTTACCAGCCCTTTCAAGCTTAACATCCTTATCATTTATCGCCCTCCAGGTTCCCTCGGAGAGTTCATCAATGAGCTTGATGCCTTGATAAGCTCCCTTCCTGAGGACGGCTCACCTCTCACAGTCCTGGGCGACTTTAACCTCCCCACGTCTACCTTTGACTCATTCCTCTCTGCCTCCTTCTTTCCACTCCTCTCCTCTTTTGACCTCACCCTCTCACCTTCCCCCCTACTCACAAGGCAGGCAATACGCTCGACCTCATCTTTACTAGATGCTGTTCTTCCACTAACCTCATTGCAACTCCCCTCCAAGTCTCCGACCACTACCTTGTATCCTTTTCCCTCTCGCTCTCATCCAACACTTCCCACACTGCCCCTACTCGGATGGTATCGCGCCGTCCCAACCTTCGCTCTCTCTCCCCCGCTACTCTCTCCTCTTCCATCCTATCATCTCTTCCCTCTGCTCATACCTTCTCCAACCTTTCTCCTGAGTCTGCCTCCTCAACCCTCCTCTCTTCCCTTTCTGCATCCTTTGACTCTCTATGTCCCCTATCCTCCAGGCCGGCTCGGTCCTCCCCTCCCGCTCCGTGGCTCGATGACTCATTGCGAGCTCACAGAACAGAGCTCCGGGCAGCCGAGCGGAAATGGAGGAAAACTCGCCTCCCTGCGGACCTGGCATCCTTTCACTCCCTCCTCTCTACATTTTCCTCCTCTGTCTCTGCTGCTAAAGCCGCTTTCTACCACTCTAAATTCCAAGCATCTGCCTCTAACCCTAGGAAGCTCTTTGCCACCTTCTCCTCCCTCCTGAATCCTCCTCCCCCTCCCCCCTCCTCCCTCTCTGCAGATGACTTCGTCAACCATTTTGAAAAGAAGGTCGACGACATCCGATCCTCGTTTGCTAAGTCAAACGACACCGCTGGTTCTGCTCACACTGCCCTACCCTGTGCTCTGACCTCTTTCTCCCCTCTCTCTCCAGATGAAATCTCGCTTCTTGTGACGGCCGGCCGCCCAACAACCTGCCCGCTTGACCCTATCCCCTCCTCTCTTCTCCAGACCATTTCCGGGGACCTTCTCCCTTACCTCACCTCGCTCATCAACTCATCCCTGACCGCTGGCTACGTCCCTCCCGTCTTCAAGAGAGCGAGAGTTGCACCCCTTCTGAAAAAACCTACACTCGATCCCTCCGATGTCAACAACTACAGACCAGTATCCCTTCTTTCTTTTCTCTCCAAAACTCTTGAACGTGCCGTCCTTGGCCAGCTCTCCCACTATCTCTCTCAGAATGACCTTCTTGATCCAAATCAGTCAGGCTTCAAGACTAGTCATTCAACTGAGACTGCTCTTCTCTGTATCACGGAGGCGCTCCGCACTGCTAAAGCTAACTCTCTCTCCTCTGCTCTCATCCTTCTAGACCTATCGGCTGCCTTCGATACTGTGAACCATCAGATCCTCCTCTCCACCCTCTCCGAGTTGGGCATCTCCGGCGCGGCCCACGCTTGGATTGCGTCCTACCTGACAGGTCGCTCCTACCAGGTGGCGTGGCGAGAATCTGTCTCCTCGCCACGCGCTCTCACCACTGGTGTCCCCCAGGGCTCTGTTCTAGGCCCTCTCCTATTCTCGCTATACACCAAGTCACTTGGCTCTGTCATAACCTCACATGGTCTCTCCTATCATTGCTATGCAGACGACACACAATTAATCTTCTCCTTTCCCCCTTCTGATGACCAGGTGGCGAATCGCATCTCTGCATGTCTGGCAGACATATCAGTGTGGATGACGGATCACCACCTCAAGCTGAACCTCGGCAAGACGGAGCTGCTCTTCCTCCCGGGGAAGGACTGCCCGTTCCATGATCTCGCCATCACGGTTGACAACTCCATTGTGTCCTCCTCCCAGAGCGCTAAGAACCTTGGCGTGATCCTGGACAACACCCTGTCGTTCTCAACCAACATCATGGCGGTGGCCCGCTCCTGTAGGTTCATGCTCTACAACATCCGCAGAGTACGACCCTGCCTCACACAGGAAGCGGCGCAGGTCCTAATCCAGGCACTTGTCATCTCCCGTCTGGATTACTGCAACTCGCTGTTGGCTGGGCTCCCTGCCTGTGCCATTAAACCCCTACAACTCATCCAGAACGCCGCAGCCCGTCTGGTGTTCAACCTTCCCAAGTTCTCTCACGTCACCCCGCTCCTCCGCTCTCTCCACTGGCTTCCAGTTGAAGCTCGCATCCGCTACAAGACCATGGTGCTTGCCTACGGAGCTGTGAGGGGAACGGCACCGCAGTACCTCCAGGCTCTGATCAGGCCCTACACCCAAACAAGGGCACTGCGTTCATCCACCTCTGGCCTGCTCGCCTCCCTACCATTGAGGAAGTACAGTTCCCGCTCAGCCCAGTCAAAACTGTTCGCTGCTCTGGCCCCCCAATGGTGGAACAAACTCCCTCACGACGCCAGGACAGCGGAGTCAATCACCACCTTCCGGAGACACCTGAAACCCCACCTCTTCAAGGAATACCTAGGATAAGATAAGTAATCCTTCTCACCACCCCCCCTTAATGATTTAGATGCACTATTGTAAAGTGGCTGTTCCACTGGATGTCAGAAGGTGAATTCACCAATTTGTAAGTCGCTCTGGATAAGAGCGTCTGCTAAATGACTTAAATGTAAATGTAAATGTAAATCAACGTGATGGTACACGGAGAGAAAAATACAGTAAAACAATGTGATGGTACACGGAGGGAAAAATACAGTAAATCAACGTGATGGTACACGGAGAGAAAAATACAGTAAAACAATGTGATGGTACACGGAGAGAAAAATACAGTAAAACAACATGATGGTACACAGAGAGAAAAATACAGTAAAACAACGTGATGGTACACGGAGAGAAAAATACAGTAAAACAACGTGATGGTACACGGAGAGAAAAATACAGTAAAACAACATGATGGTACACAGAGAGAAAAATAGTAGCTTGAAAAAAATAGCATGCTCTCATTTTCCATTACCCAATCAATACTCATCCTAAATCTGTGGGGTGTAATCATAGTTTCCCGCCAAGTCAGCCAGCATGTGTTCAGAGAGAAGAGCCCAGATGCAGTGCGTACCATACCACCATGACTCATTACAGAATCAGGTATTTCTAGATTAAAAGATACATGTCAACAGTCTGGAAAAACACTCCCAGCACAACACAGGTCTTGGCACAGTCCTGCTGTGTTCGGCGGTGCTCGGGGGGCGCGAGGAGGGGATGTTAGGGCAATTCATTTAACAGCAGTGAAAATGTGGTCTCCCGTTCTGCCCCTCTCGGATTGTTAAGCAGGCGGTGAGTGACTGGGCCTTGTCCCAGAGGATCCATATATTCAGCGGTTAAAGATGTCCTTGCCAAGTAGCCAAGTACACTAAACCTGCTAACTTTCTTTCTTCATGCCTCCTACTGTCTCAGCTATCGCTCTATCTCCTCTTCAAAACCAGGTGCAAGGAAGAAAGAAGATTTGATTTGTCACAGATTTTTGGAGGTTGTCACAGTTCTTTTCTGCCATCCAGATATGTTTTAATGTTTTCCTTTTGAACTCGTCTCAGTTCAGACCTGCTCTAATGTCTTCAAGATGCGTGGGGATGGGTGTGTGTGTTGACACTGCTGCCATCCATGTGTAAACAACAAAGTGGCTGTCATTTAATCAAGACTCCTTTAACAGAGAAGTATGTTAACTATGCTGCCGCTCTGTTTTCAAGGACTTTTGCATTGTTCTTTTTGCCCTTTTCCAGCGCAGAACTGAACTTTAACATCAACATCTCTGTCAGAGTTGAAATAGAAAGTATCAATTCTAAAGTATCCACTGTCCTCCTTAGTTCAAGCTCCTTACAGGAGTTCATTTTTTAATTGTTTAAATAATACCTTCAGGCCAGATACAGCAGTATAGTATACAAGGATGTAACTAGATAGGTGCAGTCATGAATTATAAGGTTTGAAGTATGAAGACATTTCCCCTTTCAAGTTTGACTTCTGATTTGAACATCTTCCGTCAGGGAGTCAGTCAGGACAAAACGTAATTCATAATGATACATCTGTCTGATTAAAACATGTCACATGTAGGAAGGGGGAGTCAAATAAACTGTATCTGAAAGGATTGTTTGTTTTTAATTTAAGATCATCCAGATTCCATTTTTGGTTACTGATGTTGACAAGCCTGTGTTCGTTCCTCTCCAAAAAAGCCATTAGTCTTCTCTGACAAGCCATGAACCTGCCACTGTAGAGAGCAGACTGCAAAGTAATGACTTCCAGGGAAAGATAAGAAAAGAAAATCATCATTAATTTCTCCGCCTGCCTTTGTGTATATTTTTTTCCACTCTGGTGGTTTTGACATGTTTGCTGCTGATTTCGCCTTGCTAAGTCCCATGAAAGATGAGCCAGAGACACCGTCTGAATAACAGTGTGGCATGAAATACAGTGGGCCAAAAAAGTATTTAGTCAGCCCCACCAATTGTGCAAGTTCTCCCACTTAAAAAGATGAGAGAGGCCTATAATTTTCATCATAGGTACACTTCAACTATGACAGCCAAAATGAGAAAAAAAATCCAGAAAATCACATTGTAGGATTTTTTATTAATTTATTTGCAATTATGGTGGAAAATAAGTATTTGGTCAATAGCAAAAGTTTATCTAAATACTTTGTTATATACCATTTGTTGGCAATGACAGAGGTCAAACGTTTTCTGTAAGTCTTCACAAGGTTTTCACACACTGTTGCTGGTATTTTGACCCATTCCTCCATGCAGATCTCCTCTAGAGCAGTGATGTTTTGGGGCTGTTGCTGGGTAACACGGACTTTCAACTCCCTCCAAAGATTTTCTATGGGGTTGAGATCTGGAGACTGGTTAGGCCACTCCAGGACCTTGAAATGCTTCTTACAAAGCCACTCCTTCGTTGCCCGAGTCGTGTGTTTGGGACCATTGTCATGCTGAAAGACCCAGCCAAGTTTCATCTTCAATGCCCTTGCTGATGGAAGGAGGTTTTCACTCAAAATCTCACGATACATGGCCCCATTCATTCTTTCCTTTACACGGATCAGTCGTCCTGGTCCCTTTGCAGAAAAACACCCCCATGCTTCACAGTAGGTATGGTGTTCTTTGTATGCAACTCAGCATTCTTTGTCCTCCAAACACGACGAGTTGAGTTTTTACCAAAAAGTTCAATTTTGGTTTCATCTGGCCATATGATATTCTCCCAATCTTCTTCTGGATCATCCAAATGCTCTCTAGCAAACTTCAGACGGGCCTGGACATGTACTGGCTTAAGCAGGGGGACACGTCTGGCACTGTAGGATTTGAGTCCCTTGCGGCGTAGTGTGTTACTGATGGTAGGCTTTGTTACTTTGGTCCCAGCTCTCTGCAGGTCATTCACTAGGTCCCCCCGTGTGGTTCTGGGATTTTTGCTCACCGTTCTTGTGATCATTTTGACCCCACAGGATGAGATCTTGGGTGGAGCCCCAGATCGAGGCAGATTATCAGTGGTCTTGTATGTCTTCCATTTCGTAATAATTGCTCCCACAGTTGATTTCTTTAAACCAAGCTGCTTATCTATTGCAGATTCAGTCTTCCCAGCCTGGTGCAGGTCTACAATTTTGTTTCTGGTGTCCTTTGACAGCTCTTTGGTCTTGGCCATAGTGGAGTTTGGAGTGTGACTGTTTGAGGTTGTGGACAGGTGTCTTTTATACTGATAACAAGTTCAAACAGGTGCCATTAATACAGGTAACGAGTGGAGGACAGAGGAGCCTCTTAAAGAAGAAGTTACAGGTCTGTGAGAGCCATAAATCGTGCTTGTTTGTAGGTGACCAAATACTTATTTTCCACCATAATTTGCAAATAAATTCATTAAAAATCCTACAATGTGATTTTCTGGATTTTATTTTCTCATTTTGCCTGTCATAGTTGAAGTGTACCTATGATGAAAATTACAGGCCTCTCTCATCTTTTTAAGTGGGAGAACTTGCACAATTGGTGGCTGACTAAATATTTTCTTGCCCCACTGTATAATCAACAAGTACCATAGCTTTCTCTCTAACACATATTTACTTATTTCCCCATTATTTTTATTTCAACTTTGCACATTCTTCCACTGCAAATCTACCATTCAAGTGTTTTACTTGCTATATTGTATTTACTTTGCCAACATGGCCTTTTTTTGCCTTTACCTCCCTTATCTCACCTCATTTGCTCACATTGTATATAGACTTGTTTATACTGTATTATTGACTGTATGTTTTGTTTTACTCCATGTGTAACTCTGTGTCATTGTGTGTGTCGAACTGCTTTGCTTTATCTTGGCCAGGTCGCAATTGTAAATGAGAACTTGTTCTCAACTTGCCTACCTGGTTAAATAAAGGTAAAATAAAATAAAGGAAATAAAATAAACAAGGGAGGCTGGGCAGAACAGACACATACTGAAGGCTACCTAGCACACCACAGGGATACAACAGGACCTGGTACAACCAAGGATGGATTTCAATCGGACCAAATGATTACATTTTCAGCAATACGATCTCTGGAAGTTTGGTTGCCTTCTTCTAACAGTCATATGCAGACACACACACATCTCAGAGTTGTCACTAGCTCATAGGAACACCATTTGAATGTATTTGCTGCATCTCAATGAAAAAGGCTGTAACAGCAGTAATAACAGCGTTATAGTGTAATAGCAATTGACCTCTACCCATTCTGCTTATAAAAAAGTATAAAAATGAACAGCTAAAACATTGCTTGGCCAAGCTAGGAGCAATGACTCCATTAATAAAGATCTGTAAGATGTTTTCCACAGACACAAACATGCTAGTGGATGTGCTGACAGGGGCAGCAGGAGTTGAGAAACCACCATCCTATTCAACACTGGTTCATATGAAACCAACTGAGAGACTCCTGGTTTGGTGCAAGAAATCATCTAGTTGTAGCTAAGCAACAGACTGTTTACATTCAGGGGCAGGAACGCAATTACTTAGCAACTCATTACGGTGGAATTGGAATGCACAGCTAAACATGCTCTAACAAGCTGCCGATGTATGTTAATCTCAATACAGCTGTTTCCTGTGAGGGATAAATGCATTTTGTCCAAGGTGGATGGATGGAATTGGAATTGGGGAGGTGAGAGAAAAGTCCAAATCATGAATGTTGCATGGGTGATGAAGTGTGAAAGACCTACCTCAAAATATTTGAGTCTGTGTGCGAGAGTGTGTGTATAGGAATGTGTGTGTGTTCGTTTCTCTGCTTGAAAGACAGAGAGAGTGTGTGTGCGTGTGTGCATGTGTCGGTGTGTATCTCTTTCTCTGTCTCTCTCTCACTCTCTGCCTCTCTCTCTCTCTCTCTCTGTTTCTCTCTCTCTATGTCTCCCTCTCTCTCTCTGACTGATGGGACGGATTAGTTTAGCATGGTCTGTCTGGCATACCGAGCATAGTATGCCCTGCTCCCTGCTCTGCCTGCCCACACCTTTATTATCCATATGCCAACCAGTAGTCCCCACACTCAAATCATCTTTACCAAGTGGCTCGCTATACTGAGAATGGTTATAGTGAGAATGGCTATGGTGAGAATGGCTATGATGAGAATGGCTATAGTGAGAATGGCTATAGTGAGAATGGTTATGATAAGAATGGCTGTGGTGAGAATGGCTATGGTGAGAATGGCTATAGTGAGAATGGCTGTGGTGAGAATGGCTATGATGAGAATGGCTATAGTGAGAATGGCTATAGTGAGAATGGCTATAGTGAGAATGGCTATGGTGAGAATGGCTATGATGAGAATGGCTATAGTGAGAATGGCTATAGTGAGAATGGCTATGATGAGAATGGCTATGATGAGAATGGCTATAGTGAGAATGGTTATAGTGAGAATGGCTATAGTGAGAATGGATGTGGTTAGAATGGCTGTGGTGAGAATGGCTATAGTGAGAATGGTTATAGTGAGAATGGCTATGGTGAGAATGGCTATGATGAGAATGGCTATAGTGAGAATGGCTATAGTGAGAATGGCTATAGTGAGAATGGCTATGGTAAGAATGGCTATAGTGAGAATGGCTATTGTAAGAATGGTTATAGTGAGAATGGTTATAGTGAGAATGGATGTGGTTAGAATGGCTGTGGTGAGAATGGCTATAGTGAGAATGGTTATAGTGAGAATGGATGTGGTTAGAATGGCTGTGGTGAGAATGGCTATAGTGAGAATGGATATAGTGAGAATGGTTATAGTGAGAATGGATGTGGTTAGAATGGCTGTGGTGAGAATGGCTATGGTGAGAATGGATATAGTGAGAATGGCTATGGTGAGAATGGCTATGGTGAGAATGGCTATGATGAGAATGGCTATAGTGAGAATGGCTATGATGAGAATGGCTGTGGTGAGAATGGCTATGGTGAGAATGGATATAGTGAGAATGGATATAGTGAGAATGGCTATGGTGAGAATGGCTATGATGAGAATGGATATAGTGAGAATGGATATAGTGAGAATGGCTATGGTGAGAATGGCTATGATGAGAGTGCTGTGCTTGTTGAGTGTCAATAGGGAAAAAAATAAAGTCTATATACAGTGTGTGCAAATGGCGTGAGGAGGTAAGGCATTTTTGTGGTATAGTTTGATTCTATAAGCAGAATTCAATAGAATTCCAATGCAAGAACACCCCAAAATTTAACACCCGCCAATTTCAACTGCCCTCTTGGTCACTTTATCCTGGTGCCGGGTCTGGAAGGGGGGAAGAGAGATGCACAACTGTGGGAGAAGGAGGGAGGAGGGGGTGAGAGGAGAACGACAACTGGAGGAGGGAGGGGGAGGAGAGGGACCACTGGGGGAGGCAGGAGGGAAAGGAGAGACACAACTGGGGGAGAAGGAGGGAGGAGGGGGTGAGAGGAGAACGACAACTGGGGAGGTGGGGGGTAGAGGCACCACTGGGGAGGCAGGGGGGAGGAGAGGGAGATCGCCATGTCTGAGGAGGCATTTCATAGGAAGGAGAACATTCTAGAAAGCTAGATAGCTAGATGCAGACAGCAGATCTCCACTACTGCCTTCAGCCTCAGCCCAGGTTTACAGGATACTTTAATGTCGTCTTAATGTATATTCAGCAGGCTGAGAAAAGGACTGTTATGTTGCGCCACTTGCTCCGGGAGCTAGTTAAATGATTCAGAGGGAAACTACAGCTTTCATTTAGGTTTGTGCCCTCCAGTCTGTTTATACTGGTCGATACACTTGTCTGAAGAATAGAATGGATTAGCACATCATTCAACAAACCAGAGCCCAGACAGACTGGGGGCGACGGAGAGAGAAAAGTAAATTACAGTTAGCAGCAAAAGTAGGCCATGCCTTGAGCAAGGAAACATCATATCAGCTCGCAACTCCTATTCTGCCTGCCGCCAAGTGACCCAGAATGAATGGTAAAAAATAGCGGACTAAAAAAATAACAAATACTTGTTTCAATTAAATAAATAAAATCATGAAATAAAACAAAATAATCACTCCTGGATGCAGGCAGTTTCTCTCTGCCAGGGTGTTCTCCTCCTGTCTACAGTGTGTTACACAGAGGATCTAGGGATGCAAAGGCCACATGCAGTCACATATCAACAGAAATAACTCAAATAGAATAACTTTGGCTACAGAATGAGATTACCTAAGGTTGATAAAGCCATCGGATTGTTCCAGGATGACATTCAATTTATTCTCTAGTTTCTGCACATATACTATGGACATATAGGAAATGCTAATGGATTCTCTCCCCACCCCCACCCTGCATCTTATTTGCTCTTGCGTTTCCTACAGGAAACAAATGAAAAACATGAGTTGGCTCTGTGTAGCCCAACTCTCTAGGTGTTCTATTAGAAGAGTATTGATCCAACGTCATGCTGCTTGCTGCTCTGAAATGCCATGATAATCAGAAGAGTTAATACAGCTATCCATTCTCATTGGAGAGAAAAGGTTGGACTACTATAGCCTGACATTTATTTTTCTACTTGGAAAATGAAACTGTAGGGGTTTGAACTTGAATTAAAGCATCACAAAATCTCAGGCGAATAAGGCAGACTTATAGTTGTCTTATACAAATCTTTATTCCAGAGAAATCACTTCCAGGGCGACCAGAGGGATCCGTCTGACCCTCCTCTGGAGCTACAGAAAAGCCCCATCCATCAAACCAATCATTTCCTATACATATCCTGTATATGGATACATATTGTGGAATGTACTGTATATATAGGCTAGGCTACATATTGGAGAACTACCATATATATCTCAATAGGAACTAAGCAAAACAAAATGACCAATATAGATCAGCAGTTTACATTTAGGTTAGGAAATATAATGATTGAACAAGTAGCACAGCCAACTAAATACTATAAAATGCAAAACATAAAACAAAACAAAAATCTCTTTACATTTTCCTTCAAATATTTTCAACAGAGAAACATGAAAAGCATGCAAACATGTAAAGTATTATACCCAGGGGTGATTTGCCTTGGAGGCTGTTTTCATGTTATACAGTACAACACAGACAAATCGTCCCTGGTTGGAAAAATACAACTTGAATGGAAGAACTACTACTTTCAATAGCTTGATGAAAGGTATGTTTAAAAAAAAGAAACGTATAAGGTTCACCTTTGTTTTCTACTGACATTGGTATGCTTAGAAATGTGTAAAAAGCATTACTTAGTTGTTATAAAACTAACCTTCGGTGCCACACGAGTGGTATGTTTTTCTCAAGGTACCGGCCATTTTATTTGAAGATTGTTAAGAACTTGTTGACTGAATAACTGATGTAATAACAGTGAAACAGGTTGATTTAATCCCATTACATTCCAACTTCCTACTTTGACTGGTGGGTCACATTGTACTGGATGTCCAACGTTGGAGGACAAGTCAAGGATAAATGACTTCAGCCATCTGCTCTGAAATATGGGCTGCTTCTGGTCCACTAGACCAGACCGTGGGCTTGTCACATCCACTACTGACTACCCTCCAACAACAACACAGAGAGTAGTCACCACCATAAGCTATGCACTTCTGAACACCCTTCAAAATCATTGAGTAGCCCCCCCCCCAAAAAAACAGGCTATAACCCTTCCTATGAACATCCTCTTCATAATGTCTTAAAAGCATATTTCTAATGCCTTATGAGCAATGCATAATGCATTAAAAAGATAATGTGAGAGTTGTCGCTATAACGGGTGATAACACTTCCTATGAATACCCTTTTCATAATGCCTTATAACCCCATTTATAACGGCCTATAAGCAGTGTGTAATGAATTTTAAAAATGCTCCTCATTGGAAGTGCTACCCAACAGGTTAGCATCAGATGACAGATTTCCATCTAATGATTCACTAGTTGATGCTAACATCTATCTATTTCTTCCGGAGTGCTGCATATGGTGAATAACCTAACGTGGCTAGAACACTCATTCATCATAGTAATCTCCTATCAGCACGGTGTCTGCTGTGGTGGCTAAGCGCTGAGAGAATTCTCCTCTCTTCTGTTCTACAAACCCCAGCAGTGGTCACATGGCGTTAGAGCGACATAGCAGAGCCAGCTGTTTAGGCCTTCCAAAAGGAAACCTATTTGCACTTAAATGAGGGGATTTAAGTGCTGCTACACCATTACCACTTTGCCATAGTGGATGTGATTCCATGTCTTTATCCAGCATTATGGAGGATGGAATGCGATGTCCTTCGAGGAGTGAGGAGTGTTTTTACCCTGCTCCCCTCACTCCATATTCTAGATAGAGCCTTTCATCACCTTTTTTCTCCTCTTCCATCGGGGGATTTTGCCAACATGCATCATACCGCGGCTCGGCTGTCTCAGAGGGGTTAGGACTAAAAATGTACATGGACTTGACGGCAATCCCTCATTACGCTTTGAGGGACATCGGTTTTCACCTTAAATTGTTGTCTTGATGGGTGCTCCCGGTCCAGGGGTGTTGTGATGGGAAAAGTAAAAATGAAATAAAAACTAGATGTGATATGGTGCTGTTGGGTGGTTGGTATGGCTATAAGGGTCATGCAGCATTAGAATCCTCTTACAAGGGGTTTAAAGTGAATCCAATCTGCAGAAATGCATTTACGTGCAATCATTTTCAACCTGATAATATTCACACTTTAGTCTACTCTCATCTGATAGTATTTTTTACTTTGCTTCAAACCTCTCCTTATATGTACATTGAGTACATATAAGGAGGAGTGTTGTGAGGTAAATTATGTAGCTTGAACGCCTGTTCATTCACCTGCATTCAGCCTGATGAATAGACCTGGATTAATATCCCTCCCTCCCTCCCTCCCTCCCTCCCTCCCTCCCTCCCTCCCTCCCTCCCTCCCTCCCTCCCTCCCTCCCTCCCTCCCTCCCTCCCTCCCTCCCTCCCTCCCTCCCTCCCTCCCTCCCTCCCCATTGATTAATTAGTAATTATCTTTCACCTAGTCCCAACGGTCTCTTGTGCTACATTGCAGGTGTTTGCCACGATAATGGATAGATGAAGTTATCATCCTCTTGCACAAAGTGGCGGTGACATTTAACTAAATCCCTTTGGTTATCTCTGTATAGTCAAGGTTACAGAGGTAGCTGCACTTAGAAGTGTCATTAAGACACAATAATTAGCCCTCATTTGTAAAGCTCATGTAAATAATTCCAGATAATTGTTGTCATATCAGTCACGGAGCATAAACTACATGTGCTGTGTACACATATTGTCTGTTGGCTGTGGCAGGCTGAGAGATCATTGAGACAATCTGAGTTTCTCAGATGATTCTTAGACTGATTCCCCTGATAGAGTTCAGTGGTAAATGGGGTAAGTCTAACTCTCCAGGTCATTAACAATATATGAAGTCTCAGTGTCTGGTTGTTGTGTTCCCATTGATGCTGTAATTAATACAAATTATAATCAGATCTAGCAAGCACAAAAAGACACCAAGCTTTTTAAAATGATTTCCTATTAATTGGTGGTTTGTATGCAAACAATGATCCTGATCCCAATATTGTAAGGTTCAAACTTTGGCCTTTTGTGAGATTGGACAGTTTAGATCCATGTCAGGCACCATAGTATTCCCCCCTCCCTACCTTCCATCTTCCCTCCTCCCTCTCTCTCACCCTCCCTCCTTCCTCTTCCACCTCACCTCAAGCTCGGGGATGCTTTTATTCTCCAATGTGAGAAATTGGAATGGGGGTCTCTTACATGGAGAACTTGTGGCTTTGCTCTGGCTCTGAGAGGGTCAGGACTCATCTATTCTTCACAGGGAAAGTTCCTCCTCCTCATTACAGCTTGTTATATCCTTATATGATGGCTTCCCAGAGCCTAATATATGGGGCGATTACAAGCCTGCATTTTATCTCTTCCTTTCTTTCGCTGCACCTGGGTGGAAATGTCACATTATGGTGTCATATCTGTTTCTGGTAAAAGGTTATTACTGAGTGGGTGAACCCCCAAAGAAATACACAGATCATGCTGGGCTAACGGTTTCTGTTTGATGATGCAGCAACAAAAAAGTGCCATCTTTAAAAGAGAATTTCCCTGATCTTATTTGTCAAGTAGAAATGATGATTTCTTGTTTGGTGAAAATAAAAGGACTGATCATGTGATCAGTATAATTTCACTGCAGTGTGTATCACACAGTTCATCATACTGTATGAGTACTCATGAATATGACTGAGACAGTTCCTTTCACTCCAATCTAACAACATCATCATTAATCATGATATTAACACACAGTTGTGCAAATTCTCACCTTCCACTGTAATTCCAACCAATAGTTCAAAAAGCTAAAATGTTCACACATGGTAATTTCATCATAATCCCTCTATCCTCTCTACCTCTCCTCTGCTGTGCCAGATGGCAGCCTGGTGGTCAATAGCTAGTCCTCAGGCTGAGGAGAGCAGAAGAGAGGTGCTTGGCATTAACTGGTGTCGCCTCTCCACCCTGAGCTCCATCACCACACTCCCCTCCCAGGGCCTGACAGTGGGGTGAAATACTAGCCCTCTTAGCAGCAGCTCCCTCATTCATTTGTTCCCTGTGCTGGCTGAACCCCACACCGCCGCCACCACGCACCCCACTCCACTCCCATTGTAAAAGTGAGCGCTCGTCCGCCCGCTCCTCTCCACTGGGTCTCCAATAAAAAGGCAGACATTTTCAGCTCTAGTGGCGTTCTGATCTCTTTATATGTCCGACATACAATATTAAAATTAGAATGCCGTTGTAAATCCAACTTTAGAAATTTCCAATGAGTGCCAGGTGGGTCGCCCCTCTCTTTTATGACGAGACTGAAAGCACGGTCAATAGTGAATCCTGCAACAACAACAAAAAATAGAAATCGCACAACACATCCTGATGGCAGAAATGTCTTATGGTTGATTAGAAAGGAGAAGAGTGGGATGGGTCTGTCAGTGCACCAGACTCTTCATATTTTACCATACAATTAGACTTTGCAGACTATCTATGCCTTTAAAAATAACCAAACTAGTGAACACATCTACTTTTGTTACATTTTGTAAATTGGCTTCAAACATCGTCATCAGGTGACGCTACAGTATATTCCACCACAATGTCACACAGAACTGACAGGTGTCGTGTCAGTTCAATAGAGGCATTTAAACTGAACATATTGTGGTATAGCAATCTTCAATCGCTTTGAAAACAACATTTGGGCACCAAGGTTAATTAGCTAATCAAAATAATTTCCTCCAAAGAGAAAGCCAATTGAAGCCATTTTACAGTTAATACTCCCAAATACTCTTCAAATTACAATTCAAAGACAGTTATATTCCCCATCCTGATGCTCACCCAGCTCTCAATCCAGATGAAAGAAAGGCTCATGGTGTAAAAAGACCATGCGGCAAGGAGCGAGCTATTGTCAGTCAGTACACTGGATGCTATCAGGGAGATCCATCCGCCTTCAAACATTAATAAGGATTGGAAAGGGGATGTGAAATGAAATGAGAGCAACCCTATCAGTCTGGAGATGGAAATAAATCTGTGCATTGTGGTTTATCAAAAGAGCAGTTTGGAGATGATAGGCTAGATAGAGGGCCTCTGCTGGGAGGGACTCACTGGAGGGCTGGGGATGGTGTTGGGGCTAGGGCTGGTGTTGTGGCTAGGGCTGGTGTTGTGGCTAGAGCTGGTGTTGGGGCTAGGGATGGGGCTAGTGATGGTGTTGGGGCTAGGGCTGGGGTAGGTCTGGAGCTGGGGTTGGGGCTGGTGTAGGGACTAGGTCTGGGGCTGGGGTTGGGGCTGGTGTGGGGTCTGGGGCTGGGGATGCGGTTGGGGCTAGAGCTGGTGTTGGGGCTAGGGCTGGCGCTGGGGTAGGTCTGGAGCTGGGGTTGGGGCTGGTGTAGGGACTAGGTCTGGGGCTGGGGTTGGGGCTGGTGTGGGGTCTGGGGCTGGGGATGCGGTTGGGGCTAGAGCTGGTGTTGGGGCTAGGGCTGGCGCTGGGGTAGGTCTGGCGCTGGGGTTGTGGCTGGTGTGGGGGCTAGGTCTGGGGCTGGGGCTTGGGTTGGGGCTAGGGCTGGTGCTGGGGTAGGTCTGTGGCTGTGGTTGGGGCTGGTGAGGGGGCTAGGTCTGGGGCTAGGGCTGGTGTGGGGGCTAGGTCTGGGGCTAAGGTTTGGGGCTAGGGCTGGGGTGGGGCTGGTGTGGGGGCTAGGTGTGGGGTTGGGAATGGGATTGTGGCTAGGGGTTGGGGCTAGGGGTTGGGGCTGGTGTTGGGGCTGACATTTGTGTTGGGGCTAGGTTTGTGGTTGGGATTGGGGCTGATGCTGGTGCTGGGGTTGGGCCTGGACTGGGGCTGGGGTTGGGGCTGGGCTGGTGATGGGGCTGGGGTTGGGGCCGGAGTTGGGGCTAGGGCTAGGGCTGGGGTTGGGGCTAGGGCTGGGGATGGTGTTGGGGCTGGTGTTGGGGCTAGGGCTGATGCTGGGGTTGAGACTAGGGCTGGGAGCTGACATTTGTGTTGGGGCTAGGGATGGAGCTGGGGTTGGTGTTGGGGCTGGGGCTAGTGTTGGCCTAGGGCTGGGGCTAGGGTTGGGCTAGGGCTGGAGCTGGGGTTGGTGTTGGAGCTGGGGTTGGGGCCTGAGTTGGGTCTGGGGCCGGAGTTGGGGCTAGGACTGGTGTTGGGGCTAGGGCTGGGATTGGGGCTAGGTCTAGGGCTGGGGCTAGGGCTGGGGTTGGGGCTGGTGTTGGGGCTAGGGCTGATGATGGGGTTGGGCTGGGAGCTGACATTTGTGTTGGGGCTAGGGATGGAGCTGGGGTTGGTGTTGGGGCTGGGGTTGGGGCCTGAGTTGGGGCGAGGGTTGGTGTTGGGGCTAGGGTTGGGGTAGGGCTAGGGATGGAGCCGGGGTTGGTGTTGGAATGGGGTTGGAGGCTGGTGTTGGGGCTAGGGCGGGGGGTTGAGTGTGAGGCTGGGGTTGGAGCCTCCATTTGTAAAGCAGTCCTAGTTGGCTCTAGCTCAAATGCAGGGAAGTGCTAGAGAATGTTTAGGGCCAGCTCATACATTTCACTGACAGGTGCTTTAAATCCCATGTCTAGACTGATGCTGCTGTGGCCTGGCTGCGTGGCTCCTTGATAGTGGATGACTAACCTATGTGATGAATAGATCCACAGCCCCATCATGTTTTATTCACTGTGTTACAGCACCATTGACAAAGCAATACCTCACAGGTGGGGTTATACCAAAATCTAAAAAGAAATGGAACAACATGGACAGGATGGAATCAGTCAAGTATAGTGGATGATAAGCAGGAAAAAACACATCTCTGTTTGACCTTGAAACTCCACCATCAAACCACCAAAATCTCCTAAACCCAACAAAAATCGCCCTGTTTACCTGTCCAGAAGCACCTCTCCAGAAGCGCCTGTCTGCTTACTCTTGTCAGATGTTGAGTGGATATACTGTATACCCAATTTATGACTACACAATTGACAAGGGCAGAACAATCCATTGTGCATACATCTGCAGGATTTTTTGGGGATTCATCCAATTACAAATTAAACCTTGTTGACTTTCAGATTCTTGCCAATCCCCTCCCTCTTTTACACAAACACAAATACATGCGTGTGCACGAGCACACACACACACACACAGACACACACCTTTCTCTCTGCTTCTTTGCTCAATATCAAGATGGAGAGAGAGGAATGCACAAATACAGGCGCAGACAGAGCTGACCCTGCCATATACGATAAGGTCACCCCTGGGATTGGCCAGATTATCTCTGTCAACCACTTGGATAGAGCACAGTCAAATGATGCATCAAGCAGTCATTTTCAGGAGGGGAAAACATTTTCAATTCTTCACATGGTCGCTATTTGCTTTTCAAAGTGCCCTTGTAGTGTTTGGCTGTGAGCATTTATCAATTGCAATGTTGTGTTGTGCATTGTTTTCTGTTTCTGGGCGAGAACACTGAATCATGTCTAGGGATGGGTACCGACACCTGGTATTAAACGGGCCCGGGGCTAAATTATGTACGACCGTAGTATCGATAAACTCCAACGTTATCGGTTCTGACTTCAGTACTGGAGAAATTAAGAAAATAAATTTCCTATTTATTATTGCTACATAAACGTTATCTTGCACATTTTATCTCACCGACCGTTTCTAATTTGCAGTAAGATTAAGACATTCGCATTTTGACTATTCCCAATCCAGAAGAGATGTCTCTGATGCTACAGCACACACAGCACCCTGCTCTACATTAGGTATGTATGCTAGCAGCCTAGAGCCACACACGGAGTTAACTAGATTATGAGAACATGGGTTCCTGATCAAAAGGAACCATTAGCCAGCTGATTGTTTAGCTATGGGTGCGTTCAGAAATTCAATCACCATTTAAAGATGTTGCTCCTTTTTTTTAAAGTTGCAGCTACAATGAACCAACCCACTCCCCCCTCTAATACCACTGGTCCAAGCCAAAGACCAGCCCACAGCCCCTTCACGCTGGCAGCTAGTGGGAGGATGACTGAGGAGAGGGTGAATGAGTGACACCTAGCCATGACCAAGTTCATAGTGAAAGGCCTACACCCCTTTGCAACAGTGGAATCCAAGGGCTTTAGGTAACAGTCTGTCATTATATTCTGACTTGAATTCATGTTTAGGATAAAAAAGGGTTGTATGTTAGTCCCATCACTCCACAATACAATACACAACAACACAATAACTAAATCATGAAAATTCAACACATGAAAACTATATTTTTTTATTGTAGGGAGATGAGCAAGTCACTCAACCCCAAATATTCCCCTCCCTCCAGGAGTTACAACAGTGACACATTCATTCCTACCTGGTATGGTGAAGAAAAGGCCAATGTGATCACTGAGCTGAAGGACGTGCCAAAGCTGGCCATCACATAAGACGGGTGGACCAGCCTCTGTCAGGACCACTATCTCAGGGTTACAGTGCACTACACAAACCAGGCCAATGTAGATCAGAAGGTCCTCCACACCAGGGCAGTGTAAAACAGGTCCTCCACACCAGGACAGTGTAAAACAGGTCATCCACACCAGGACAGTGTAAAACAGGTCCTCCACACCAGGACAGTGTAAAACAGGTCATCCACACCAGGACAGTGTAAAACAGAAGGTCCGCCACACCAGGACAGTGTAAAACAGGTCCTCCACACCAGGACAGTGTAAAACAGGTCCTCCACACCAGGACAGTGTAAAACAGGTCATCCACACCAGGACAGTGTAAAACAGGTCCTCCACACCAGGACAGTGTAAAACAGGTCATCCACACCAGGACAGTGTAAAACAGAAGGTCCGCCACACCAGGACAGTGTAAAACAGGTCCTCCACACCAGGACAGTGTAAAACAGGTCCTCCACACCAGGACAGTGTAAAACAGGTCCTCCACACCAGGACAGTGTAAAACAGGTCCTCCACACCAGGACAGTGTAAAACAGGTCATCCACACCAGGACAGTGTAAAACAGAAGGTCCGCCACACCAGGACAGTGTAAAACAGGTCCTCCACACCAGGACAGTGTAAAACAGGTCCTCCACACCAGGACAGTGTAAAACAGGTCCTCCACACCAGGACAGTGTAAAACAGGTCATCCACACCAGGACAGTGTAAAACAGGTCCTCCACACCAGGACAGTGTAAAACAGGTCATCCACACCAGGACAGTGTAAAACAGGTCCTCCACACCAGGACAGTGTAAAACAGGTCCTCCACACCAGGACAGTGTAAAACAGGTCCTCCACACCAGGACAGTGTAAAACAGGTCCCCCACACCAGGACAGTGTAAAACAGGTCCTCCACACCAGGACAGTGTAAAACAGGTCCTCCACACCAGGACAGTGTAAAACAGGTCCTCCACACCAGGACAGTGTAAAACAGGTCCTCCACACCAGGGCAGTGTAAAACAGGTCCTCCACACCAGAACAGTGTAAAACAGAAGGTCCTCCACACCAGGACAGTGTAAAACAGGTCCTCCACACCAGGACAGTGTAAAACAGGTCCTCCACACCAGGACAGTGTAAAACAGGTCCTCCACACAGGGCAGTGTAAAACAGGTCCTCCACACCAGGACAGTGTAAAACAGAAGCTCCTCCACACCAGGTCAGTGTAAAACAGAAGGTCCCCCACACCAGGTCAGTGTAAAACAGAAGGTCCCCCACACCAGGACAGTGTAAAACAGAAGGTCCCCCACACCAAGACAGTGTAAAACAGAAGGTCCCCACACCAGGGCAGTGTAAAACAGAAGGTCCCCCACACCAGGACAGTGTAAAACAGGTCCTTCACACCAGGACAGTGTAAAACAGAAGGTCCTTCACACCAGGGCAGTGTAAAACAGGTCCTTCACACCAGGACAGTGTAAAACAGCTCATCCACACCAGGTCAGTGTAAAACAGGTCATCCACACCAGGACAGTGTAAAACTGAAGCTCCTCCACACCAGGGCAGTGTAAAACAGAAGGTCCCCCACACCAGGACAGTGTAAAACAGAAGGTCCCCCACACCAGGACAGTGTAAAACAGGTCGTCCACACCAGGGCAGTGTAAAACAGAAGGTCCTTCACAACAGGGCAGTGTAAAACAGGTCCTCCACACCAGGGCAGGGTAAAACAGGTCCTTCACACCAGGGCAGGGTAAAACAGGTCCTTCACACCAGGGCAGGGTAAAACAGGTCCTTCACACCAGGACAGTGTAAAACAGGACCTTCACACCAGGACAGTGTAAAACAGGTCCTTCACACCAGGACAGTGTAAAACAGGTCATTCACACCAGGACAGTGTAAACAGAAACTCCACACCAGGGCAGTGTAAAACAGGTCCTCCACACCAGGACAGTGTAAAACAGGTCCTCCACACCAGGGCAGTGTAAAACAGAAGGTCCTCCACACCAGGACAGTGTAAAACAGGTCCTCCACACCAGGACAGTGTAAAACAGGTCCTCCACACCAGGGCAGTGTAAAACAGGTCATCCACACCAGGACAGTGTAAAACAGGTCATCCACACCAGGACAGTGTAAAACAGGTCATCCACACCAGGACAGTGTAAAACAGGTCCTCCACACCAGGACAGTGTAAAACAGGTCCTCCACACAGGGCAGTGTAAAACAGGTCCTCCACACCAGGACAGTGTAAAACAGAAGCTCCTCCACACCAGGTCAGTGTAAAACAGAAGGTCCCCCACACCAGGTCAGTGTAAAACAGAAGGTCCCCCACACCAGGACAGTGTAAAACAGAAGGTCCCCCACACCAGGACAGTGTAAAACAGAAGGTCCCCCACACCAGGGCAGTGTAAAACAGAAGGTCCCCCACACCAGGACAGTGTAAAACAGGTCCTTCACACCAGGACAGTGTAAAACAGAAGGTCCTTCACACCAGGGCAGTGTAAAACAGGTCCTTCACACCAGGACAGTGTAAAACAGCTCATCCACACCAGGTCAGTGTAAAACAGGTCATCCACACCAGGACAGTGTAAAACTGAAGCTCCTCCACACCAGGGCAGTGTAAAACAGAAGGTCCCCCACACCAGGACAGTGTAAAACAGAAGGTCCCCCACACCAGGACAGTGTAAAACAGGTCGTCCACACCAGGGCAGTGTAAAACAGAAGGTCCTTCACAACAGGGCAGTGTAAAACAGGTCCTCCACACCAGGGCCAGGTCCTTCACACCAGGGCAGGGTAAAACAGGTCCTTCACACCAGGGCAGGGTAAAACAGGTCCTTCACACCAGGGCAGGGTAAAACAGGTCCTTCACACCAGGGCAGGGTAAAACAGGTCCTTCACACCAGGGCAGGGTAAAACAGGTCCTTCACACCAGGGCAGGGTAAAACAGGTCCTTCACACCAGGGCAGGGTAAAACAGGTCCTTCACACCAGGGCAGGGTAAAACAGGTCCTTCACACCAGGGCAGGGTAAAACAGGTCCTTCACACCAGGACAGTGTAAAACAGGACCTTCACACCAGGACAGTGTAAAACAGGTCCTTCACACCAGGACAGTGTAAAACAGGTCATTCACACCAGGACAGTGTAAACAGAAACTCCACACCAGGGCAGTGTAAAACAGGTCCTCCACACCAGGACAGTGTAAAACAGGTCCTCCACACCAGGGCAGTGTAAAACAGAAGGTCCTCCACACCAGGACAGTGTAAAACAGAAGCTCCTCCACACCAGGTCAGTGTAAAACAGAAGGTCCCCCACACCAGGTCAGTGTAAAACAGAAGGTCCCCCACACCAGGACAGTGTAAAACAGAAGGTCCCCCACACCAAGACAGTGTAAAACAGAAGGTCCCCCACACCAGGGCAGTGTAAAACAGAAGGTCCCCCACACCAGGACAGTGTAAAACAGGTCCTTCACACCAGGACAGTGTAAAACAGAAGGTCCTTCACACCAGGGCAGTGTAAAACAGGTCCTTCACACCAGGACAGTGTAAAACAGCTCATCCACACCAGGTCAGTGTAAAACAGGTCATCCACACCAGGACAGTGTAAAACTGAAGCTCCTCCACACCAGGGCAGTGTAAAACAGAAGGTCCCCCACACCAGGACAGTGTAAAACAGAAGGTCCCCCACACCAGGACAGTGTAAAACAGGTCGTCCACACCAGGGCAGTGTAAAACAGAAGGTCCTTCACAACAGGGCAGTGTAAAACAGGTCCTCCACACCAGGGCAGGGTAAAACAGGTCCTTCACACCAGGGCAGGGTAAAACAGGTCCTTCACACCAGGGCAGGGTAAAACAGGTCCTTCACACCAGGACAGTGTAAAACAGGACCTTCACACCAGGACAGTGTAAAACAGGTCCTTCACACCAGGACAGTGTAAAACAGGTCATTCACACCAGGACAGTGTAAACAGAAACTCCACACCAGGGCAGTGTAAAACAGGTCCTCCACACCAGGACAGTGTAAAACAGGTCCTCCACACCAGGGCAGTGTAAAACAGAAGGTCCTCCACACCAGGACAGTGTAAAACAGGTCCTCCACACCAGGACAGTGTAAAACAGGTCCTCCACACCAGGGCAGTGTAAAACAGGTCATCCACACCAGGACAGTGTAAAACAGGTCATCCACACCAGGACAGTGTAAAACAGGTCATCCACACCAGGACAGTGTAAAACAGGTCCTCCACACCAGGACAGTGTAAAACAGGTCCTCCACACAGGGCAGTGTAAAACAGGTCCTCCACACCAGGACAGTGTAAAACAGAAGCTCCTCCACACCAGGTCAGTGTAAAACAGAAGGTCCCCCACACCAGGTCAGTGTAAAACAGAAGGTCCCCCACACCAGGACAGTGTAAAACAGAAGGTCCCCCACACCAGGACAGTGTAAAACAGAAGGTCCCCCACACCAGGGCAGTGTAAAACAGAAGGTCCCCCACACCAGGACAGTGTAAAACAGGTCCTTCACACCAGGACAGTGTAAAACAGAAGGTCCTTCACACCAGGGCAGTGTAAAACAGGTCCTTCACACCAGGACAGTGTAAAACAGCTCATCCACACCAGGTCAGTGTAAAACAGGTCATCCACACCAGGACAGTGTAAAACTGAAGCTCCTCCACACCAGGGCAGTGTAAAACAGAAGGTCCCCCACACCAGGACAGTGTAAAACAGAAGGTCCCCCACACCAGGACAGTGTAAAACAGGTCGTCCACACCAGGGCAGTGTAAAACAGAAGGTCCTTCACAACAGGGCAGTGTAAAACAGGTCCTCCACACCAGGGCAGGGTAAAACAGGTCCTTCACACCAGGGCAGGGTAAAACAGGTCCTTCACACCAGGGCAGGGTAAAACAGGTCCTTCACACCAGGGCAGGGTAAAACAGGTCCTTCACACCAGGGCAGGGTAAAACAGGTCCTTCACACCAGGGCAGGGTAAAACAGGTCCTTCACACCAGGGCAGGGTAAAACAGGTCCTTCACACCAGGGCAGGGTAAAACAGGTCCTTCACACCAGGGCAGGGTAAAACAGGTCCTTCACACCAGGGCAGGGTAAAACAGGTCCTTCACACCAGGACAGTGTAAAACAGGACCTTCACACCAGGACAGTGTAAAACAGGTCCTTCACACCAGGACAGTGTAAAACAGGTCATTCACACCAGGACAGTGTAAACAGAAACTCCACACCAGGGCAGTGTAAAACAGGTCCTCCACACCAGGACAGTGTAAAACAGGTCCTCCACACCAGGGCAGTGTAAAACAGAAGGTCCTCCACACCAGGACAGTGTAAAACAGGTCCTCCACACCAGGACAGTGTAAAACAGGTCCTCCACACCAGGGCAGTGTAAAACAGGTCATCCACACCAGGTCAGTGTAAAACAGGTCATCCACACCAGGACAGTGTAAAACAGGTCATCCACACCAGGACAGTGTAAAACAGGTCATCCACACCAGGACAGTGTAAAACAGGTCCTCCACACCAGGACAGTGTAAAACAGAAGGTCCTCCACACCAGGACAGTGTAAAACAGGTCCTCCACACCAGGGCAGTGTAAAACAGGTCCTCCACACCAGGACAGTGTAAAACAGGTCCTCCACACCAGGACAGTGTAAAACAGGTCATCCACACCAGGACAGTGTAAAACAGAAACTCCACACCAGGGCAGTGTAAAACAGGTCCTCCACACCAGGACAGTGTAAAACAGGTCATCCACACCAGGACAGTGTAAAACAGGTCCTCCACACCAGGGCATTGTAAAACAGGTCCTCCACACCAGGACAGTGTAAAACAGGTCCTCCACACCAGGACAGTGTAAAACAGGTCCTCCACACCAGGGCAGTGTAAAACAGGTCCTCCACACCAGGACAGTGTAAAACAGGTCCTCCACACCAGGACAGTGTAAAACAGGTCCTCCACACCAGGACAGTGTAAAACAGGTCCTCCACACCAGGACAGTGTAAAACAGGTCCTCCACACCAGGACAGTGTAAAACAGGTCCTACACACCAGGACAGTGTAAAACAGGTCCTCCACACCAGGACAGTGTAAAACAGGTCATCCACACCAGGACAGTGTAAAACAGAAGGTCCCCCACACATGGACAGTGTAAAAAAGGTCCTCCACACCAGGACAGTGTAAAATAGGTCCTCCACACCAGGACAGTGTAAAACAGGTCATCCACACCAGGACAGTGTAAAACAGAAGGTCCTCCACACCAGGACAGTGTAAAACAGAAACTCCACACCAGGACAGTTTAAAACAGAAGGTCCTCCACACCAGGACAGTGTAAAACAGAAGGTCCTTCACACCAGGACAGTGTAAAACAGAAGGTCCCCCACACCAGGACAGTGTAAAACAGGTCCTCCACACCAGGACAGTGTAAAACAGGTCCTCCACACCAGGACAGTGTAAAACAGAAGGTCCCCCACACCAGGACAGTGTAAAACAGAAGGTCCTCCACACCAGGACAGTGTAAAACAGGTCCTCCACACCAGGACAGTGTAAAACAGGTCCTCCACACCAGGACAGTGTAAAACAGAAGGTCCCCCACACCAGGACAGTGTAAAACAGGTCCTCTACACCAGGACAGTGTAAAACAGAAGGTCCCCCACACCAGGACAGTGTAAAACAGGTCCTCCACACCAGGACAGTGTAAAACAGAAGGTCCCCCACACCAGGACAGTGTAAAACAGGTCCTCCACACCAGGACAGTGTAAAACAGGTCCTCCACACCAGGACAGTGTAAAACAGGTCCTCCACACCAGGACAGTGTAAAACAGGTCCTCCACACCAGGACAGTGTAAAACAGAAGGTCCCCCACACCAGGACAGTGTAAAACAGAAGGTCCTCCACACCAGGACAGTGTAAAACAGGTCCTCCACACCAGGACAGTGTAAAACAGGTCCTCCACACCAGGACAGTGTAAAACAGAAGGTCCCCCACACCAGGACAGTGTAAAACAGGTCCTCTACACCAGGACAGTGTAAAACAGAAGGTCCCCCACACCAGGACAGTGTAAAACAGGTCCTCCACACCAGGACAGTGTAAAACAGAAGGTCCCCCACACCAGGACAGTGTAAAACAGGTCCTCCACACCAGGACAGTGTAAAACAGAAGGTCCTCCACACCAGGGCAGTGTAAAACAGGTCCTCCACACCAGGACAGTGTAAAACAGAAGGTCCCCCACACCAGGACAGTGTAAAACAGGTCCTCCATACCAGGACAGTGTAAAACAGAAGGTCCTCCACACCAGGACAGTGTAAAACAGGTCCTCCACACCAGGACAGTGTAAAACAGGTCCTCCACACCAGGACAGTGTAAAACAGAAGGTCCTTCACACCAGGACAGTGTACAACAGAAGGTCCTCCACACCAGGACAGTGTAAAACAGAAACTACACACAAAGGGCAGTGTAAAACAGAAGGTCCTCCACACCAGGACAGTGTAAAACAGGTCCTCCACACCAGGACAGTGTAAAACAGGTCCTCCACACCAGGACAGTGTAAAACAGAAGGTCCGCCACACCAGGACAGTGTAAAACAGGTCCTCCACACCAGGACAGTGTAAAACAGAAATTCCACACCAGGACAGTGTAAAACAGAAGGTCCGCCACACCAGGACAGTGTAAAACAGGTCCTCCACACCAGGACAGTGTAAAACAGAAATTCCACACCAGGACAGTGTAAAACAGGTCCTCCACACCAGGACAGTGTAAAACAGAAGGTCCTTCACACCAGGACAGTGTACAACAGAAACTCCACACCAGGACAGTGTAAAACAGGTCCTCCACACCAGGACAGTGTAAAACAGAAGGTCCTCCACACCAGGACAGTGTAAAACAGAAACTCCACACAAAGGGCAGTGTAAAACAGAAGGTCCGCCACACCAGGACAGTGTACAAATCAAAAACTGGCAAAGTAGTGGCAGAGGAGATCTCAGACATTGTGGAAGAGTTTGTGATAGAGCCGAGCAAGATTGTAGCTGTGACTGTTGATAATGCCGGCAATACGGATGTTGCCATCAAGAGGCTCCACATCCTAAAAATAGATGCTTTGCGCACACATTGAATCTGGCAGAGGAGAACATCTACTAAATTACTTCCATTAATAAATGGGCAGCTCATATCAGGGCAGTGGTCGTGTGGTTCAAGAGTTCCTTGATGTCCAAAACAGTCTTGAAAGAAAAGCAGCAGCTCCTTGGTAAGAAGCCATTCAAATCTATTAAAGTATTGTTTTGAAATTCCAACATTTAACAATTTAATTCAATATAAAGGGTGTGGTAATTAAATGTATGTTGTTTTTTTGTTGTTGTTCAGTCCTTCCGCAACACTCACTCATCCTTGATGTCAAGACCAGATGGAACTCTATCTAACGATAGAGAGATTCATGGAGCAGTATCCAGCGATCCAAGCAGCAGCCTTGGACCCACGACTGAGAAAAGCAATGACCAAGGACAACCTGGACCGTCTGAAGGACGAGGACTTCCTTAAGACTGAGGAGTTTGTCCAGTTCATGAGAATCCTCTATACATCCACACTGTGTGTGTCATGTGAAAAGAATGCCACCTGTGGACAGATCATACCCATCCTCCACAAATTGGAAGAGCACTTCACTGTGAAGCATGAAGATACAACATTTGTGGCAACCATCAAAGAGAACGTGTGGGAGAACCTCTCCAAGCGCTAACAGGATGAGGACATTCAAGACTTCCTGCATGAGGCCACAGCAATGGACCCCAGATTTAAAGGGAGGCCAGTGAGTGACGTCACCTGGGTCAGTCTGAGGAAGGCAACTGTTGAGGCCAATGTGACAAGAGCAACACCGGGGATCTCAGAGGAACCGGAACAGACATGCACAGAGCACCAGCAACAAGATGAGGAGTCTGAAGGAGGAGACATTCCCTCCATTGTACAAAACAAGGAGTGCCTTGGAGGAGCTGTTCTCAGAGGAGGACAGGGAGTTGAGGTCCAACAGGACACGTTGTTCCTCACCCTCAGCGAGCGTGTTGATCTAGAGGTGGAGCTCTACAAAGGCCTGCCTCCCATCCCCATGGCTGAAGATCCTGTGATGTGGTGGTGGGAGAAGAGAGCTACTCTGCCTCTCACAAAAAGTGCAACAAGCTACCTGTGTGCTCAAGCCTCCTCCACCCCTAGCGAGATTGTATTTTCGACTGAAGGGAACACAATAAGCCAGGAGAGGTCCCGACTTCTGCCAGAGAAGGCAAATATTCTCCAGAAGAACTGCTAAGAACTGTTAGTCCTTCTGCAGCCTACCTGCATGCCCCACCATGTTGTTCTATAACACTGTCTTTTCTTTTGCAGGAAAATATTGTTTACTTCATTTGTTTTACATTTCCATCATCACAACATTAGTCTATAATAGTGATTTGTTCAAAACATTGCTGTTTCGTTTGCTGTAAATAATTGTTTATTTAAATTTTATTTATTTGACAAAGGATTGAAGCGATTTGCTTAAATGGTGCAGGTGCCCTTTAATTTATATTTTTGGTAACTTTATACTACTAATATAGTGCTGTATTTACAACACTTACAAAACATAATTGCCCCTATCAATATAACAAAATCTCAACTATCCTAATCCAACATTTTGCTAGTTGAATGAATCCCAAAGTGATACAAAATTGTCATTTTTGACGGTGGCAGTTTCATGGCTGTGCTAGACATTAAGTCGGAGGCAGTCTGATGATGATATTCTGCAGCAGAGCAGATAGCACAGAGAAACAGGGACTGTCTGGAATGACAGGCCTGTCCTTGTTTTCATTCAGGGCTCAGGAGTCTACAGGGCCAGCGGGTTCACTGAGGTGGCTCAATTAAACATGACCTTCCCCTGGCCCTGCCATCACTAGCAGTCCTCAAGTAAATGGCCGCCTTCTCCCTCTGCTCTGTCGCACCGACAACATCATAAATAAAATAATGCTTATTACCCATTTAGTAACATTCTGTATTCATGCCCTGATAGGCTATTTAAACATACATAGAGGGAAAAAAATTCCCCTCCCATATGCTTACTGAGGCTTGACGTTATCTTCCCCTCAGCATTTGATTGATAATAGTGTGTCCATTTGTTTTGGATTCACTACAGAGGTCAATTTCGTGTTTGCTCTGGGTTATGGGGAGTTACAGTACAGAGCAGCTGAATTTCACTTGCAAAAACTCCTCACAGTGCAGATTAATAGCTAAATGAAAACATTATTTGGGAAATACATTAACAGTCAACAGTCTTTATTTGTACTATTTTCTACATTGTAGAATAATAGTGAAGACATCAAAACTATGAAATAACACAATCATGTAGTAACCAAGAAAGTGTTAAACAAATCCAAATATTGTTGTAAATCAGATTATTCAAAGTAGCCACCCTTTGGCTTAATGACAGCTTTGCAAACGCATGGCATTCTCTCAACCAGCTTCATAAGGTAGTCACCTGGAATGCATTTCAATTAACAGGTGTGCCTTGTCAAAAATGTATTTGTGGAATATCTTCCCTTCTTAATACGTTTGAGCCAATCAGTTGTGTTGTGACAAGGTAGGGGGGTATACAGAAGACAGCCCTATTTGGTCCATATTATGGCAAGAACAGCTTAAATAAGCAAAGAAAAACAACAGTCCATCATTACTT
Organism: Oncorhynchus masou masou; assembly: GCF_036934945.1. Lineage (NCBI taxonomy): Eukaryota > Metazoa > Chordata > Actinopteri > Salmoniformes > Salmonidae > Oncorhynchus > Oncorhynchus masou. The sequence goes on from NC_088243.1 coordinate 17,968,775, forward strand.
TAAGACATGAAGGTCAGTCAATACGGAACATTTCAGGAACTTTCTCTAAGTGTAGTCGCTATGATGAAACTGTCTCTCATGAGGACCGCCACAGGAATGGAAGACCCAGAGTTACCTCTGCTGCAGAGGATAAATTCATTAGAGTTACCAGCCTCAGAAATTGCAGCCCAAATAAATGCTTCACAGAGTTCAAGTAACAGACACATCTCAACATCAACATCAACTGTTCAGTGGAGACTGTGTGAAACAGGCCTTCATGGTCGAATTGCTGCAAAGAAACCACTAGTAAAGGACACCAATAAGAAGAAAATATTTGCTTGGGCCAAGAAACAAGAGCAATGGACATTATAGACAGGTGGAAATCTGTCCTTTGGTCTGATGAGTCCAAATTTGAGATTTTTTGTTCCAACCGCCGTGTCTTTGTGAGACGCAGAGTTGCTGAACAGATGATCAACGCATGTGTGGTTTTCCACTGTAAAGCATGGAGGAGGAGGTGTGATGGTGTGGGGGTGCCTTACTGGTGACACTGTCAGTGATTTATTTAGAATTCAAGGCACACTTAACCAGCATGGCTACCACAGTATTCTGCAGCAAAATGCCATCTCATCTGGTTAAAGCTTAGTGGGACCATCATTTGTTTTTCAACAGGACAATGACACAACACACCTCCAGGCTGTGTAAGGGCTATTTGACCAAGAAGGAGAGTGATGGAGTGCTGCATCAGATGACCTGGCCTCCACAATCACCCGACCTGAACCCAATTGAGATGGTTTGGGATGAGTTGGACTGCAGAGTGAAGGACAAGCAGCCAACAAGTGTAGTGTTCTCTCAACATATGTAGGAACTCCTTCAAGACTGTTGGAAAAGCATTCCAGGTGAAGCTGGTTGAGAGAATGCCAAGAGTGTGCAAAGCTGTCATCAAGGCAAAGGGTGGCTACTTTGATGAATCTAAAATCTATTTGATTTGTTTAACACTTTTTTAGTTACTACATGATTCTCTTTGTGTTATTTCATAGTTTTGATGTTTCACGATTATTCTACAATGTAGAAAATAATCAAATAAAGAAAGGTGTGTACAAACTTTTGACTGGTACTGTATAACAAATTACTCATTTTGCAGAAATATTTCAGAGAGAAAATATACAGTACAGTAAATTCAATAAGAATTGAAGAATACCTTACTACAAGTATTCAATTTTTGAAAATAGACCGTTTCATCATTTTATTGATTGATCCACACAACACAAACAATGACAAATTAACTGACTAATCCAACAATTTAATTTGGTCAGGGTGACAGTTTAAAAAAATCTGTATAATCTATTATTAGGCTAAGAATCGGAGTAATCTGTGGAACGCTGAGAGAAGGGACTGGGAGTATGAGAAGGGTGTGTGTAAACTGTGTGTGTGTGTGTCAGGGAATGAGGAATAAAAGAGGACGAGGATTGATCGGCTCACAAAGATGTGATCAGACATTCAGGCAAATGTTTATCCTGATATAATCAGTATGCCCTGTCCATCCCACTTGGCCTTACATCCTCTGGGAGCTGGAAGCAGGGGGTTGCTGCAGTCTCATCCAGCCCCATTGCAAGCGAGGAGATCTGGGCTAGGGTTAGAGTAGGGAGAGGGTGGAGGGGTGTAGGGATCAGGCTCCTGGTGGCTTTCAAATGGCCCTCTCTATCCCTCTGTGTGCATGCAGCCACACATTCACAGCGCTGTCACTTAAAGCAAAGCAGATGCCTACATTCAATTCCCGCTTCACAATTGGAAAAGCCTTTTGTAGTGAAACGTGAATGCGAGCAGGGCACTGAGGTCTAACCGGTGTCGCTCTACAATAAAAGGGAGGCCTTGTTTCGTGAAGGAGGGAGAGAGATTTAACCCTCCCTCCCTCTGACACAAAGAAAGGCATTGGAAATATGCCAACTCAATCACATTGCTGAGCACATAAACAATGGAAAGAGAGCGAGCTTCAACCATATGGTCCCGCTATACATGTCAGGCTCTCAATGTGCCGTTCCTGTAATACTTGAGAGCGTTGTAACATGTTTCTGCAGGGGTGAGTCCTTGGAACGGGTTAAAATACAAAAGCCAGCAATTCCTTTGAGACAGATGAAAAGTCAGATGGTCGCTGTATTCCAGATGTATCAATTTCCTTGGATATTCAGTCCATGCACTGGCAGGGGTGCCGGCATGGAATGGGCCGTGTTCCAAAAGCTAATATTCTGTTGGCCGGAATAATGCAATTATTATTTTCCTAGCTATCAGCCTATGCACAGAGTGCCATCTGTTATACAAAGCAAACATTCACATCTCAATTGCCCAACAGACAGCTGCATGGTCACACGTCCACATCACCACAGAACACAGAATCTCCACATCGTGCCAGCACTTTGCCAATCTCCACATCGTGCCAGCACTTTGCCAATCTCCACATCGTGCCAGCACTTTGCCAATCTCCACATCGTGCCAGCACTTTGCCAATCTCCACATCGTGCCAGCACTTTGCCAATCTCCACATCGTGCCAGCACTTTGCCAATCTCCACATCGTGCCAGCACTTTGCCAATCTCCACATCGTGCCAGCACTTTGCCAATCTCCACATCGTGCCAGCACTTTGCCAATCTCCACATCGTGCCAGCACTTTGCCAATCTCCACATCGTGCCAGCACTTTGCCAATCTCCACATCGTGCCAGCACTTTGCCAATCTCCACATCATGCCAGCACTTTGCCAATCTCCACATCGTGCCAGCACTTTGCCAATCTCCACATCGTGCCAGCACTTTGCCAATCTCCACATCGTGCCAGCACTTTGCCAATCTCCACATCGTGCCAGCACTTTGCCAACACAAGAATTTTACAGGGGGTTCCATGACAGTATTTGGATTAACAGGGTCAGTGTCCTTAATGGCACCCTGTTCCCTACATTCCCCATGGGCCCTGGTCAAAAGTAGTGCACGACATAGGGAGTAGGGTGCCATTTAGGATGCAAACAGGGTAAAAGACAGATTCCTCTACAATCCTGATCTACCTAAAAATGCTACACAAACACATGCTGAATCAGCCGAGCCCAGAGGTTCTACTAGATCCCAACTGCAGTGTCTGTCTGCTGCAAGGCATGTCTGTCTTTCAATTCCATGGCAAGCTACAACAATTCCAATGGCACAGTTACAGAACTGTTAAATACCGGCATTATCTGGGATAAATTGTTGCGGCAGTAGTGGAGTTTTAGCAGGCAGATACGTATAAATTACACCAAATTTGTCTAATAACAACCATTATCCCTTGTCCAAAAAATCATTTACATAGCCCACTGAATCTACCATTAACACACTGTACAATTCAGCATTGATACTTTCCATTCTATTACAAAATAATGACCATTCTAGAATGCCTGCTTCCTAAAAGGGGAGCTATGGTCACTGATTAGTCATGAAGACAGAACATTAATTCACAGAATTAAGACATTCACTGAGGTACCTCACAGAACTAAGACATTCACTGAGACACCTCACAGAACTAAGACATACACTGAGACACCTCACAGAACTAAGACATACACTGAGACACCTCACAGAACTAAGACATACACTGAGGTACCTCACAGAACTAAGACATACACTGAGGCACCTCACAGAACTAAGACATACACTGAGACACCTCAAAGAACTAAGACATACACTGAGGTACCTCAAAGAACTATGACATACACTGAGGCACCTCAAAGAACTAAGACATACACTGAGACACCTCACAGAACTAAGACATACACTGAGGCACCTCACAGAACTAAGACATACACTGAGACACCTCAAAGAACTAAGACATACACTGAGGCACCTCAAAGAACTATGACATACACTGAGACACCTCACAGAACTAAGACATACACTGAGGCACCTCACAGAACTAAGACATACACTGAGACACCTCACAGAACTAAGACATACACTGAGACACCTCACAGAACTAAGACATACACTGAGACACCTCACAGAACTAAGACATACACTGAGGCACCTCACAGAACTAAGACATACACTGAGGCACCTCACAGAACTAAGACATACACTGAGGCACCTCACAGAACTAAGACATACACTGAGACACCGCACAGAACTAAGACATACACTGAGACACCTCACAGAACTAAGACATACACTGAGGCACCTCACAGAACTAAGACATACACTGAGGCACCTCACAGAACTAAGACATACACTGAGGCACCTCACAGAACTAAGACATACACTGAGGCACCTCACAGAACTAAGACATACACTGAGACACCTCACAGAACTAAGACATACACTGAGGCACCTCAAAGAACTAAGACATACACTGAGACACCTCAAAGAACTAAGACATACACTGAGGCACCTCACAGAACTAAGACATACACTGAGGCACCTCACAGAAGTAAGACATACACTGAGGCACCTCACAGAACTAAGACATACACTGAGGCACCTCACAGAACTAAGACATACACTGAGGCACCTCACAGAAGTAAGACATACACTGAGGCACCTCACAGAACTAAGACATACACTGAGACACCTCACAGAACTAAGACATACACTGAGGCACCTCAAAGAACTAAGACATACACTGAGACACCTCAAAGAACTAAGACATACACTGAGGCACCTCACAGAACTAAGACATACACTGAGGCACCTCACAGAAGTAAGACATACACTGAGGCACCTCACAGAACTAAGACATACACTGAGGCACCTCACAGAACTAAGACATACACTGAGACACCTCACAGAACTAAGACATACACTGAGGCACCTCAAAGAACTAAGACATACACTGAGGCACCTTACAGAACTAAGACATACACTGAGGCACCTCAAAGAACTAAGACATACACTGAGACACCTCAAAGAACTAAGACATACACAGAGACACCTCACAGAACTAAGACATACACTGAGGCACCTCACAGAACTAAGACATACACTGAGACACCTCAAAGAACTAAGACATACACTGAGACACCTCACAGAACTAAGACATACACTGAGACACCTCACAGAACTAAGACATACACTGAGGCACCTCACAGAACTAAGACATACACTGAGACACCTCACAGAACTAAGAAATACACTGAGACACCTCAAAGAACTAAGACATACACTGAGGCACCTCACAGAACTAAGACATACACTGAGGAACCTCACAGAACTAAGACATACACTGAGGCACCTCACAGAAGTAAGACATACACTGAGGCACCTCACAGAACTAAGACATACACTGAGACACCTCACAGAACTAAGACATACACTGAGGTACCTCACAGAACTAAGACATACACTGAGGCACCTCACAGAACTAAGACATACACTGAGACACCTCAAAGAACTAAGACATACACTGAGACACCTCACAGAACTAAGACATACACTGAGACACCTCACAGAACTAAGACATACACTGAGGCACCTCACAGAACTAAGACATACACTGAGACACCTCACAGAACTAAGACATACACTGAGACACCTCAAAGAACTAAGACATACACTGAGGCACCTCACAGAACTAAGACATACACTGAGGAACCTCACAGAACTAAGACATACACTGAGGCACCTCACAGAAGTAAGACATACACTGAGGCACCTCACAGAACTAAGACATACACTGAGACACCTCACAGAACTAAGACATACACTGAGGCACCTCAAAGAACTAAGACATACACTGAGACACCTCAAAGAACTAAGACATACACTGAGGCACCTCACAGAACTAAGACATACACTGAGGCACCTCACAGAACTAAGACATACACTGAGGCACCTCACAGAAGTAAGACATACACTGAGGCACCTCACAGAACTAAGACATATACTGAGACACCTCACAGAACTAAGACATACACTGAGACACCTCAAAGAACTAAGACATACACTGAGACACCTCACAGAACTAAGACATACACTGAGACACCTCAAAGAACTAAGACATACACTGAGGCACCTCACAGAACTAGGACATACACTGAGACACCTCACAGAACTAAGACATACACTGAGACACCTCAAAGAACTAAGACATACACTGAGGCACCTCACAGAACTAAGACATACACTGAGACACCTCAAAGAACTAAGACATACACTGAGACACCTCACAGAACTAAGACATACACTGAGACACCTCAAAGAACTAAGACATACACTGAGACACCTCACAGAACTAAGACATACACTGAGGCACCTCAAAGAACTAAGACATACACTGAGACACCTCAAAGAACTAAGACATACACTGAGACACCTCACAGAACTAAGACATACACTGAGACACCTCACAGAACTAAGACATACACTGAGGCACCTCACAGAACTAAGACATACACTGAGGCACCTCAAAGAACTAAGACATACACTGAGGCACCTGCAATTAACTGGTGGAGACAGAGGCTTATGCACAATTTAGGCTTATGCACAATAACAAAAATGGTAATTCTGACCATCTGTTCACTGAACTGACTGGCTACACAACTGGTGCCATTATAAGAGCCACTTCACACTAGCACAGCCCTGTCCAATACAATCTTTAAAATCAAAATATGGTAATACGTTTACAGAGAGTTCAGACAGACTAAGGTATTACACATCACACGCAGCATTCTGGACTTTACAATCATCAATGATCAGTTAGCTCAATTTAAAAAGTTGAGTTGCTGGAACTTGATTTCAGACCTTATTCACTAGATACATATTCATTGATTGGTTTTGTCTACAAGGCTATTAAAAGTGTTACTGTAATAACTTACTAATTTCCCTGTACTATATGATCTTGAAGCAAACAGGTAAAAGACTATTGAGCCAACAATCCTTCCCTCAGTCCTTCCCTCCACAAGCCAACATATTGGTCGAAGACATTAACTTTTACAATAAAAAAAAAAAAATACTCAAGTTTGATAGAGGGAAGAGCCATTAATTCCATAGTGAGTCCTAACTTATGATTTCATTAACACTGTGTTTGATTTCTAGACATTGAATATTTTTCATAAATCTGCTTTAGATGGTCAGCCTGGCACCATTAAATGCAGAATCTTGACAATATGAAAAAGGCTTAAAAACCCTCCTAGATCTAATTAATGTAGAAAATAATTAGCAACAATGTTAAAAAGAAGTGGCTTGGCAGACAGATTAAGTGGCTAAAAAGTAAAACAGCAATTAAGATCATGGTGGGTTAGTGTGTACACATGTTAGATTATACAACTGACTCATACAAGGCAAAAATCCCAGAACTGTGTCTCACACACACACACACACACACACACACACACACACACACACACACACACACACACACACACACACACACACACACACACACACACACACACACACACACACACACACACACACACACACAAACACACACACACACACACAATTAATCAATTATTTGATAGAAATCATTAATACATCTTTACTTGAATTCATGTGTAGATAGATGTGGCTAGAGCCTATACACTTTTCCTATTTTAATTTGGTAAACTGATTGCCTTTTTGGTCCTTTATATTGTCGTGTAATATCTAATTCAGCGAAACATTGTCTATGCATTCTCTCAGAGATTTCTACATCATAATGTTATTACAGAATACTTCATTATGAGTCCTGTAATACAAACACACACACGCTGACCACTCTACTATTTGGCTACATCTATTGGCTATATAATGGTTCATTATTATTATACATTTTTCACTGTGAGGGAAATAGTATGTGGCTCAGTTGGTAGTGTGTGGCGCTTGCACCGCCAGGGTTGTGGGTTGGATTGAGGCCACCCAGATGCAAAATTCATGCACGCATTACTGTAAGTCATGCTAAATGGCATACTGTATATTATATAATATAAATGGCATATATAATGTAAATAGAATATATTATATAAATGGCATATATTAAATATACCTAGACACCTAGATATAATGCACTAGTCTGCTAAAATAGAGCCCTGGACAGAAAGCAGGCTCACCAGTACCTACGTACAGGGCATGTAAATCATTTGGCCACATCTATTGGTTATATAATGGTCAAGTCTATACCTAGAAATATAATTTGGGAGATAGGCTCTGTATGGTCTCTAGTCATTCTTCTATAGACCTGTGTGTGTGTGTGTTTGCTCTCTAGTCTGTCTGTCTGTCTGTCTGTCTGTTAGCCCCGGAGACAAAGCTATGGTGTTTGGAACCATTAGAATCTTCAAGGTCACTCCCCCTGACGTTTGACCTCTGAAACGGCTCAGTCTGTTTATTGACATGTACTTGAACCGGCCAATAGCAGACGCGGACCTGTTAACACACCACTGAGATGAAAAGCACCTTCTGATAAAATATGCAGCATTGATGGCTGCAAATTAACTACAGGGCGAACAAGCTGATGGGATGTTAAATTAGCTATAATTTGTCTGAATTGTCTTCTAGCGGCCACTGATAAACAAAAGAAACAGAGGGGAAAAGCGCAGTAGTAGCAACAAGGCATTGACGGTTGTTGCACTCACCTGTGAAAGCCCCAGGTATATAGACACCGTCTCAGAGATGTACAAAAACCTTCCCTCCTTGTTTAGTGTAAATACAAATCCATCCAGGGACTGTGGGAGAGAGAGAAAGAGAGAGACGGAGAAGGAAAGAGAGAGAGAGATTGTGTTAGATAAGGTGTATACTGGTGTACTGGTACAAAGCATGTAGAGGGAACCCTCTGAGTGTTGTCTGTCTGCCTGCCTGACTGCCTGCCTGCCTGCCTGCCTGCCTGTCTGTCTGTCTGCAAATCAAAATTACACCTCCTCATGTGGAAGGTAATATCTCTCATGACAGTAGAAATTTCACACAGTGTGTGAAAGCAGGAAAACAACAGTAAGCAAACCCAAGTTGGCACAAACAAAGATAATAAAACGTACAGCACTTCAAAACATATCATCATCATAGTAGTCCATTCCAGTCCATAGCCATATGATGTGTGTTCTCCCCCTGCAAAGTCTACTAAAATATGCTGGTAAGGTCTTTTCCAGGATGCTGGTAAAGTCTATTCAGTATATTGATCCATTCCACACCAAGCCCATTTCATGTGTGTGTATTCTCTTCCTGGATAGTCTTCATCCAGTCAAAATCCATGTAATGTGTGTTTTTACTTCCTGAATGTTGTCTACTCCAGTATGCCGGTTCAATGTCTAATGACGGCCCTGCTATTGGTTCACGACAGGACGCAGCACTCTGTTCTGAGCCCAGCCTCCAACAGTTAACAATTAAGACACCCAGGTCACTCAAGTTAATTACTTCTGCTCCCCCGCTGGCTTCTGTAGGGGCAGCTAACCACAGGCACACGCCACAAAGAAAAAGTCCAAATGAAGCCTAATAGATGGAGCAAAACAAGTCCGGCGCTGTGACTACAGGCCCTGATTGCACAATGTCACCGTCGCTGATCTGATCACCTTTTCTAGGAAAATGAGGATAACTCTGTCGTGTTGCGGGCAGTGTTGCAGGTCAGATTGCCATGGTATTTCATATTTGCGGGCGATTTATTTTCCCCCATCAACTTAAAAGGAGCACCAAGCAGCAGCTGGTGAAAGGATAGAGAGAGAGAGAGAGAGAGAGAGAGAGAGAGAGAGGAGAGAGAGAGGAGAGAGAGAGAGAGAGAGAGGAGAGAGAGAGGAGAGAGAGAAAAAAGTGGGAGAGTGATAGAAGAGAGAGAGCAAGAGCAAGAGAGAAAGTCTCTGTATCCACTGATAAAACAGGGCAGCCTGGGGCTATTTATGCAGCTGACAACAGCAACTCCCACTGAGGCCCTGCTGCAGCCAGCTCCCAGCCAGCTTTTAGCCAGCTCCCAGCCAGCTTTCAACCAGCTTTTAGCCAGCTCCCAGCCAGCTTCCAGCCAGCTTCCAGCCAGCTTCCAGCCAGCTTTTAGCCAGCTCCCAGCCAGCTCCCAGCCAGCTTTTAGCCAGCTTTTAGCCAGCTCCCAGCCAGCTTCCAGCCAGCTTTTAGCCAGCTCCCAGCCAGCTCCCAGCCAGCTTCCAGCCAGCTTTTAGCCAGCTCCCAGCCAGCTCCCAGCCAGCTTTTAGCCAGCTCCCAGCCAGCTTTCAACCAGCTTCTAGCCAGCTCCCAGCCAGCTCCCAGCCAGCTTCTAGCCAGCTTTCCCAAACACACACACATCTGCCAGGGGGAAGGGGAGCTTCCTTACATTACACATCTATCGCTAGCACCGATTTAGCGCCTAACATCTACAGACAAAGGAGACTCATAGTTTGGCTTTTTGTTTGCTCTCGGCATGGGAGAGGTACATGCATCACGTCTTGGGTGGGTCTGGAAAATTTTATACTTTTATATTGATCTCAAGGAGAAAGCAGCTGAACAACTTAATTTGCACAGATTACTGCAATAATTGTCCATATCAGATTGTGTATCATAAACTGTGCATTAGCCTTTAATATAAATAATACCATTTCAAGTATATAATTTATATCAACTGTAATTTTTACTTTCAGTTTATATTTACTGTGCATTCGTCACTAAGAGCATCCCCACTCTCTAGTATCCTACTTGTCATCAAATAGCTTCCACCGGTCATTGTGTTCTGGTGGAGAGCTAAGCTGGAGGCCCTTTATTCCAGCAGCACCAGCCAGTGGTTCTCTATCCTTCCTTCCTTCCTTCCTTCCTTCCTTCCTTCCTTCCTTCCTTCCTTCCTTCCTTCCTTCCTTCCTTCCTTCCTTCCTTCCTTCCTTCCTTCCTTCCTTCCTTCCTGTCAGTTCATTTCAGTTCCCATCAGGGAGAGCACCTTAGCGCCCCAGCAGCAGTGACACACTCTGCCACCCCGTGACCAGAGGATGGGGGGCTCCGGCGGTGTAAAGCTATCATCCGTCCCCACAGATCTCACCCTGCCTGTCACACTGAGCCCCAGCACTCACCCCTACCCAGTCTCCAATCATTTCTCCCTGTCCTGCCTGCCTGATCCTCTTTAAAATGCCTAGCATCTGCGGCCCAGGAAAAGGCAACTCCTTAGAGGGGGGAGACGATTTGCAGAGCTGAGAAAATGCTACACACACCGGAGTTGTACCGTTCCTCTAGCTAGCTTCCATCTCCACAGTGATAAACGGCCACTGTTTACAGGCTAACCACTGTGTAAAGTGCGCTATAAATCACAGCGGAGACAAACTTCTGGGGGAGAAATGTGTTACATTAAAATGGGATTCTAAAGTAATTTATTTAAAAACATTTCTGGTTGCTTTGACTCAGTAACGCACCTTTTGTTGTGGTGTGCAGTGGGAGTGGGGAGTAGGAACAGATCCTACAGTGTTAGGTTGATCTGGTTGGCAGGCCCTGAACTCTAACCCCTGGCATCACACAGGTAATATAGGTAATATCCCATTTAGCAGACGCTTTTGTCCAAAGCGACTTACAAGTCGGCTGGGGCCACTACTTTTACATATGGGTGGCCCCAGCGGGAATCGAACCCACGACGCTTGGCGTTGCAAGCGCCATGCTCTACCGACTGAGCCACACAGGACCCAGCCCTGACCTCTGACCTCCAACCCCTGGCACCACACAGCCCAGCTCGTGAACTCTAACCCCTGGCACTATACAGCCCAGCTAGTGAACTCTAACCCTTGGCACTACACAGCCCAGCTAGAGAACACTAATCCCTGGCACCACACAGCCCTGACCTCTGGCCTCTAACCCCTGGTGCCACACAGCCCTGACCTCTGGCCTCTGACCTCTGGCCTCTAAACCCTGGCACCACACAGCCCAGCTAGTGGACTCTAACCCCTGGCACCACACAGCTCAGCTAGTGAACTCTAACCCCTGGCACCACACAGCCCAGCTAGTGAACTCTAACCCCTGGCACCAAACAGATGAGAGAGGGCATCAGACTCCCGCCTGCTCAGAGACCCAACCAGTAACTAATGTTACTATAAACCTCTACCCTGCCACTGTACAGATGTTAACTAGCAAGACATTTGAATTAAATATTGACAATACATTTGAGGACATATCTTTATGGAGATGATCCTGAAAGAGGATTTTAAGCGGTTACTTAATGTAACTGACACCTGTACCTTCCAGAGGACAAAAAAACTTCCTGTGAAGGACACGGTTTGGCAGACATCAATCCTGGCCAGAGAGAACCTCTCTCTCCTCTCGGATATTAACCAACCCAGTGGAGGTCAGATTAGATAGGGCTCATTAACTATCAACATAGCCTTACTATTAGGCCAGACAAAATGGAGAGAGGCAGAGCAGCTGGCAGTAGATGGGGATGGCTACATGCTCACACCAGCCCCCCCACCTCAGTCCTCCGCTGGCCCAGACTCGGCCGCTTAGAACAATCCCTGCAATTAACACCTCCAGCAGGGCTGGACACAGCAGTGCTGATATGCAGACAGGCACACATACACACAAGCACACATGAACGTACACACGCACGCACACATGAACGTACACACGCACGCACACATGAACGTACACACGCACGCACACATGAACGTACACACGCACGCACACATGAATGTACACACGCACGCACACATGAACGTACACACGCACGCACACATGAACGTACACACGCACGCACACATGAACGTATACACGCACGCACACATGAACGTACACACGCACGCACACATGAACGTACACACGCACGCACACATGAACGTACACACGCACGCACACATGAACGTACACACGCACGCACACATGAACGTACACACGCACGCACACATGAACGTACACACGCACGCACACATGAACGTACACACGCACGCACACATGAACGTACACACGCACGCACACATGAACGTACACACGCACGCACACATGAACGTACACACGCACGCACACATGAACGTACACACGCACGCACACATGAACGTACACACGCACGCACACATGAACGTACACACGCACGCACACATGAACGTACACACGCACGCACACATGAACGTACACACGCACGCACACATGAACGTACACACGCACGCACACATGAACGTACACACGCACGCACACATGAACGTACACACGCACGCACACATGAACGTACACACGCACGCACACATGAACGTACACACACACGCACACATGAACGTACACACGCACGCACACATGAACGTACACACACACACACACATGAACGTACACACACACACACACATGAACGTACACACACACACACACATGAACGTACACACACACACACACATGAACGTACACACACACACACATGAACGTACACACAAGCACACATGAACGTACACACGCACGCACACATGAACGTACACACGCACACACACATGAACGTACACACACACACACACACACACATGAACGTACACACACACACACACATGAACGTACACACAAACCCACACACATGAACGTACACACACACACACACATGAACGTACACACACACACACACATGAACGTACACACAAGCACACATGAACGTACACACACAAGCACACATGAACGTACACACGCACACACACATGAATGTACACACGCACGCACACATGAACGTACACACGCACACACACATGAACGTACACACACAAGCACACATGAACGTACACACGCACACACACATGAACGTACACACGCACACACACATGAACGTACACACGCACGCACACATGAACGTACACACGCACACATGCGCACAGACACCTGCCCCAGATTTACAGGCCCACCTACTCTACATACAAATCACAGCAATGGGTTGGACTATTACGCCCATATCATGTCCTCAGTAAATTACAGTGCTCTGGTTGGATTTAAGAAAAACATTTATTGGATGAAAAGAAAAAGCCACAGGAGGAGAAAGAGAGGATGCAAGAGATACGGTGTGTGAGAGAGATAAAAAGAGAGATCAGTAGATAAAAATGTAGAGTGTGTGGGGGGAGGGTGTAAAAGAGATCTTATCAGAATTTCTAAATTGCCATGGGAGAGCAGTGAGAAATATTTTCCATTGAAGTCAATTTTCAGGCTGACAAGCCATGTAGAAATGTGCAGCATATGGCTGGTGTGTATTGACTGATTTATTGAAGGCACCAGCTCAGGGGATGCTCAAATCACTCATCCTACCCTACACTGAGACCCCCTTCAAATCACTCATCCTACCCTACACTGAGACCCCCTTCAAATCACTCATCCTACCCTACACTGAGATCCCCTTCAAATCACTCATCCTACCCTACACTGACACCCCCTTCAAATCACTCATCCTACCCTACACTGAGATCCCCTTCAAATCACTCACCCTACCCTACACTGACACCCCCTTCAAATCACTCATCCTACCCTACACTGAGACCCCCTTCAAATCACTCATCCTACCCTACACTGAGATCCCCTTCAAATCACTCACCCTACCCTACACTGACACCCCCTTCAAATCACTCATCCTACCCTACACCGAGATCCCCTTCAAATCACTCATCCTACCCTACACCGAGAACCCTTCAAATCACTCATCCTACCCTACACTGAGACCCCCTTCAAATCACTCATCCTACCCTACACCGAGATCCCCTTCAAATCACTCACCCTACCCTACACTGAGACCCCCTTCAAATCACTCATCCTACCCTACCTTGAGACCCCCTTCAAATCACTCATTCAATCCTACACTGAGACCCCTTTCAAATCACTCATCCTACCCTACACTGAGACCCCCTTCAAATCACTCATCTTACCCTACACTGAGACCCCCTTCAAATCACTCATCCTACACTACACCGAGACCCCCTTCAAATCACTCATCCTACCCTACACTGAGACCCCCTTCAAATCACACCATACTTATTGTGTCCATTTGATTTTGTGCTTACCTTGGGGGAAAATAATTTCTACTTATGCTGAGCATGACACTTTTATTGGCCATTTTTAGAGCAAAAATGACCCATGGTAGACATCCATTTCAAATAATACTACTCCCCAGTCCCCTACTCTCCCTCCAGCCAGCCACTCTCTGTACCACTAGACTGGAGCTCCCCAGTCCCTCTACTCTCCCTCCAGCCAGCCACTCTCTGTACCACTAGACTGGAGCTCCCCAGTCCCTCTACTCTCCCTCCAGCCAGCCACTCTCTGTACCACTAGACTGGAGCTCCCCAGTCCCTCTACTCTCCCTCCAGCCAGCCACTCTGTACCACTAGACTGGAGCTCCCCAGTCCCTCTACTCTCCCTCCAGCCAGCCACTCTCTGCACCACTAGACTGGAGCTCCCCAGTCGCTCTACTCTCCCTCCAGCCAGCCACTCTCTGTAGCACTAGACTGGAGCTCCCCAGTCCCTCCACTCTCCCTCCAGCCAGCCACTCTCTGTAGCACTAGACTGGAGCTCCCCAGTCCCTCTACTCTCCCTCCAGCCAGCCACTCTCTGTAGCACTAGACTGGAGCTCCCCAGTCCCTCTACTCTCCCTCCAGCCAGCCACTCTCTGTACCACTAGACTGGAGCTCCCCAGTCCCTCTACTCTCCCTCCAGCCAGCCACTCTCTGTAGCACTAGACTGGAGCTCCCCAGTCCCTCTACTCTCCCACCAGCCAGCCACTCTCTGCACCACTAGACTGGAGCTCCCCAGTCCCTCTACTCTCCCTCCAGCCAGCCACTCTCTGTAGCACTAGACTGGAGCTCCCCAGTCCCTCTACTCTCCCTCCAGCCAGCCACTCTCTGTACCACTAGACTGGAGCTCCCCAGTCCCTCTACTCTCCCTCCAGCCAGCCACTCTCTGTACCACTAGACTGGAGCTCCCCAGTCCCTCCTCTACTCCCCCTCCAGCCAGCCACTCTCTGTACCACTGGACTGGAGCTCCCCAGTCCCTCTACTCTCCCTCCAGCCAGCCACTCTCTGTACCACTAGACTGGAGCTCCCCAGTCCCTCTACTCTCCCTCCAGCCAGCCACTCTCTGTACCACTAGACTGGAGCTCCCCAGTCCCTCCTCTACTCTCCCTCCAGCCAGCCACTCTCTGTACCACTAGACTGGAGCTCCCCAGTCCCTCTACTCTCCCCCCAGCCAGCCACTCTCTGTACCACTAGACTGGAGCTCCCCAGTCCTTCTACTCTCCCTCCAGCCAGCCACTCTCTGTACCACTAGACTGGAGCTCCCCAGTCCCTCTACTCTCCCTCCAGCCAGCCACTCTCTGTACCACTAGACTGGAGCTCCCCAGTCCCTCTACTCTCCCTCCAGCCAGCCACTCTCTGTACCACTAGACTGGAGCTCCCCAGTCCCTCCTCTACTCTCCCTCCAGCCAGCCACTCTCTGTACCACTAGACTGGAGCTCCCCAGTCCCTCTACTCTCCCCCCAGCCAGCCACTCTCTGTACCACTAGACTGGAGCTCCCCAGTCCCTCTACTCTCCCTCCAGCCAGCCACTCTCTGCACCACTAGACTGGAGCTCCCCAGTCGCTCTACTCTCCCTCCAGCCAGCCACTCTCTGTAGCACTAGACTGGAGCTCCCCAGTCCCTCCACTCTCCCTCCAGCCAGCCACTCTCTGTAGCACTAGACTGGAGCTCCCCAGTCCCTCTACTCTCCCTCCAGCCAGCCACTCTCTGTAGCACTAGACTGGAGCTCCCCAGTCCCTCTACTCTCCCTCCAGCCAGCCACTATCTGTACCACTAGACTGGAGCTCCCCAGTCCCTCTACTCTCCCTCCAGCCAGCCACTCTCTGTACCACTAGACTGGAGCTCCCCAGTCCCTCTACTCTCCCTCCAGCCAGCCACTCTCTGTAGCACTAGACTGGAGCTCCCCAGTCCCTCTACTCTCCCACCAGCCAGCCACTCTCTGCACCACTAGACTGGAGCTCCCCAGTCCCTCTACTCTCCCTCCAGCCAGCCACTCTCTGTAGCACTAGACTGGAGCTCCCCAGTCCCTCTACTCTCCCTCCAGCCAGCCACTCTCTGTACCACTAGACTGGAGCTCCCCAGTCCCTCTACTCTCCCTCCAGCCAGCCACTCTCTGTACCACTAGACTGGAGCTCCCCAGTCCCTCCTCTACTCCCCCTCCAGCCAGCCACTCTCTGTACCACTGGACTGGAGCTCCCCAGTCCCTCTACTCTCCCTCCAGCCAGCCACTCTCTGTACCACTAGACTGGAGCTCCCCAGTCCCTCTACTCTCCCTCCAGCCAGCCACTCTCTGTACCACTAGACTGGAGCTCCCCAGTCCCTCCTCTACTCTCCCTCCAGCCAGCCACTCTCTGTACCACTAGACTGGAGCTCCCCAGTCCCTCTACTCTCCCCCCAGCCAGCCACTCTCTGTACCACTAGACTGGAGCTCCCCAGTCCTTCTACTCTCCCTCCAGCCAGCCACTCTCTGTACCACTAGACTGGAGCTCCCCAGTCCCTCTACTCTCCCACCAGCCAGCCACTCTCTGCAGCACTAGACTGGAGCTCCCCAGTCCCTCTACTCTCCCTCCAGCCAGCCACTCTCTGTAGCACTAGACTGGAGCTCCCCAGTCCCTCTACTCTCTCTCCAGCCAGCCACTCTCTGTACCACTAGACTGGAGCTCCCCAGTCCCTCTACTCTCCCTCCAGCCAGCCACTCTCTGTACCACTAGACTGGAGCTCCCCAGTCCCTCCTCTACTCCCCTCCAGCCAGCCACTCTCTGTACCACTGGACTGGAGCTCCCCAGTCCCTCTACTCTCCCTCCAGCCAGCCACTCTCTGTACCACTAGACTGGAGCTCCCCAGTCCCTCTACTCTCCCTCCAGCCAGCCACTCTCTGTACCACTAGACTGGAGCTCCCCAGTCCCTCCTCTACTCTCCCTCCAGCCAGCCACTCTCTGTACCACTAGACTGGAGCTCCCCAGTCCCTCTACTCTCCCCCAGCCAGCCACTCTCTGTACCACTAGACTGGAGCTCCCCAGTCCTTCTACTCTCCCTCCAGCCAGCCACTCTCTGTACCACTAGACTGGAGCTCCCCAGTCCCTCTACTCTCCCTCCAGCCAGCCACTCTCTGTACCACTGGACTGGAGCTCCCCAGTCCCTCTACTCTCCCTCCAGCCAGCCACTCTCTGTACCACTAGACTGGAGCTCCCCAGTCCCTCTACTCTCCCTCCAGCCAGCCACTCTCTGTAGCACTAGACTGGAGCTCCCCAGTCCCTCCACTCTCCCTCCAGCCAGCCACTCTCTGTAGCACTAGACTGGAGCTCCCCAGTCCCTCTACTCTCCCTCCAGCCAGCCACTCTCTGTAGCACTAGACTGGAGCTCCCCAGTCCCTCTACTCTCCCTCCAGCCAGCCATTCTCTGTACCACTAGACTGGAGCTCCCCAGTCCCTCTACTCTCCCTCCAGCCAGCCACTCTCTGTACCACTAGACTGGAGCTCCCCAGTCCCTCTACTCTCCCTCCAGCCAGCCACTCTCTGTAGCACTAGACTGGAGCTCCCCAGTCCCTCTACTCTCCCACCAGCCAGCCACTCTCTGCACCACTAGACTGGAGCTCCCCAGTCCCTCTACTCTCCCTCCAGCCAGCCACTCTCTGTAGCACTAGACTGGAGCTCCCCAGTCCCTCTACTCTCCCTCCAGCCAGCCACTCTCTGTACCACTAGACTGGAGCTCCCCAGTCCCTCCTCTACTCCCCCTCCAGCCAGCCACTCTCTGTACCACTGGACTGGAGCTCCCCAGTCCCTCTACTCTCCCTCCAGCCAGCCACTCTCTGTACCACTAGACTGGAGCTCCCCAGTCCCTCTACTCTCCCTCCAGCCAGCCACTCTCTGTACCACTAGACTGGAGCTCCCCAGTCCCTCCTCTACTCTCCCTCCAGCCAGCCACTCTCTGTACCACTAGACTGGAGCTCCCCAGTCCCTCTACTCTCCCCCAGCCAGCCACTCTCTGTACCACTAGACTGGAGCTCCCCAGTCCTTCTACTCTCCCTCCAGCCAGCCACTCTCTGTACCACTAGACTGGAGCTCCCCAGTCCCTCTACTCTCCCACCAGCCAGCCACTCTCTGCAGCACTAGACTGGAGCTCCCCAGTCCCTCTACTCTCCCTCCAGCCAGCCACTCTCTGTAGCACTAGACTGGAGCTCCCCAGTCCCTCTACTCTCTCTCCAGCCAGCCACTCTCTGTACCACTAGACTGGAGCTCCCCAGTCCCTCTACTCTCCCTCCAGCCAGCCACTCTCTGTACCACTAGACTGGAGCTCCCCAGTCCCTCCTCTACTCCCCCTCCAGCCAGCCACTCTCTGTACCACTGGACTGGAGCTCCCCAGTCCCTCTACTCTCCCTCCAGCCAGCCACTCTCTGTACCACTAGACTGGAGCTCCCCAGTCCCTCTACTCTCCCTCCAGCCAGCCACTCTCTGTACCACTAGACTGGAGCTCCCCAGTCCCTCCTCTACTCTCCCTCCAGCCAGCCACTCTCTGTACCACTAGACTGGAGCTCCCCAGTCCCTCTACTCTCCCCCAGCCAGCCACTCTCTGTACCACTAGACTGGAGCTCCCCAGTCCTTCTACTCTCCCTCCAGCCAGCCACTCTCTGTACCACTAGACTGGAGCTCCCCAGTCCCTCTACTCTCCCTCCAGCCAGCCACTCTCTGTACCACTGGACTGGAGCTCCCCAGTCCCTCTACTCTCCCTCCAGCCAGCCACTCTCTGTACCACTAGACTGGAGCTCCCCAGTCCCTCTACTCTCCCTCCAGCCAGCCACTCTCTGTAGCACTAGACTGGAGCTCCCCAGTCCCTCCACTCTCCCTCCAGCCAGCCACTCTCTGTAGCACTAGACTGGAGCTCCCCAGTCCCTCTACTCTCCCTCCAGCCAGCCACTCTCTGTAGCACTAGACTGGAGCTCCCCAGTCCCTCTACTCTCCCTCCAGCCAGCCATTCTCTGTACCACTAGACTGGAGCTCCCCAGTCCCTCTACTCTCCCTCCAGCCAGCCACTCTCTGTACCACTAGACTGGAGCTCCCCAGTCCCTCTACTCTCCCTCCAGCCAGCCACTCTCTGTAGCACTAGACTGGAGCTCCCCAGTCCCTCTACTCTCCCACCAGCCAGCCACTCTCTGCACCACTAGACTGGAGCTCCCCAGTCCCTCTACTCTCCCTCCAGCCAGCCACTCTCTGTAGCACTAGACTGGAGCTCCCCAGTCCCTCTACTCTCCCTCCAGCCAGCCACTCTCTGTACCACTAGACTGGAGCTCCCCAGTCCCTCTACTCTCCCTCCAGCCAGCCACTCTCTGTACCACTAGACTGGAGCTCCCCAGTCCCTCCTCTACTCCCCCTCCAGCCAGCCACTCTCTGTACCACTGGACTGGAGCTCCCCAGTCCCTCTACTCTCCCTCCAGCCAGCCACTCTCTGTACCACTAGACTGGAGCTCCCCAGTCCCTCTACTCTCCCTCCAGCCAGCCACTCTCTGTAGCACTAGACTGGAGCTCCCCAGTCCCTCTACTCTCCCACCAGCCAGCCACTCTCTGTACCACTGGACTGGAGCTCCCCAGTCCCTCTACTCTCCCTCCAGCCAGCCACTCTCTGTACCACTAGACTGGAGCTCCCCAGTCCCTCTACTCTCCCTCCAGCCAGCCACTCTCTGTACCACTAGACTGGAGCTCCCCAGTCCCTCCTCTACTCTCCCTCCAGCCAGCCACTCTCTGTACCACTAGACTGGAGCTCCCCAGTCCCTCTACTCTCCCCCCAGCCAGCCACTCTCTGTACCACTAGACTGGAGCTCCCCAGTCCTTCTACTCTCCCTCCAGCCATCCACTCTCTGTACCACTAGACTGGAGCTCCCCAGTCCCTCTACTCTCCCACCAGCCAGCCACTCTCTGCAGCACTAGACTGGAGCTCCCCAGTCCCTCTACTCTCCCTCCAGCCAGCCACTCTCTGTAGCACTAGACTGGAGCTCCCCAGTCCCTCTACTCTCTCTCCAGCCAGCCACTCTCTGTACCACTAGACTGGAGCTCCCCAGTCCCTCTACTCTCCCTCCAGCCAGCCACTCTCTGTACCACTAGACTGGAGCTCCCCAGTCCCTCCTCTACTCCCCCTCCAGCCAGCCACTCTCTGTACCACTGGACTGGAGCTCCCCAGTCCCTCTACTCTCCCTCCAGCCAGCCACTCTCTGTACCACTAGACTGGAGCTCCCCAGTCCCTCTACTCTCCCTCCAGCCAGCCACTCTCTGTACCACTAGACTGGAGCTCCCCAGTCCCTCCTCTACTCTCCCTCCAGCCAGCCACTCTCTGTACCACTAGACTGGAGCTCCCCAGTCCCTCTACTCTCCCCCAGCCAGCCACTCTCTGTACCACTAGACTGGAGCTCCCCAGTCCTTCTACTCTCCCTCCAGCCAGCCACTCTCTGTACCACTAGACTGGAGCTCCCCAGTCCCTCTACTCTCCCTCCAGCCAGCCACTCTCTGTACCACTGGACTGGAGCTCCCCAGTCCCTCTACTCTCCCTCCAGCCAGCCACTCTCTGTACCACTAGACTGGAGCTCCCCAGTCCCTCTACTCTCCCTCCAGCCAGCCACTCTCTGTAGCACTAGACTGGAGCTCCCCAGTCCCTCCACTCTCCCTCCAGCCAGCCACTCTCTGTAGCACTAGACTGGAGCTCCCCAGTCCCTCTACTCTCCCTCCAGCCAGCCACTCTCTGTAGCACTAGACTGGAGCTCCCCAGTCCCTCTACTCTCCCTCCAGCCAGCCACTCTCTGTACCACTAGACTGGAGCTCCCCAGTCCCTCTACTCTCCCTCCAGCCAGCCACTCTCTGTACCACTAGACTGGAGCTCCCCAGTCCCTCTACTCTCCCTCCAGCCAGCCACTCTCTGTAGCACTAGACTGGAGCTCCCCAGTCCCTCTACTCTCCCACCAGCCAGCCACTCTCTGCACCACTAGACTGGAGCTCCCCAGTCCCTCTACTCTCCCTCCAGCCAGCCACTCTCTGTAGCACTAGACTGGAGCTCCCCAGTCCCTCTACTCTCCCTCCAGCCAGCCACTCTCTGTACCACTAGACTGGAGCTCCCCAGTCCCTCTACTCTCCCTCCAGCCAGCCACTCTCTGTACCACTAGACTGGAGCTCCCCAGTCCCTCCTCTACTCCCCCTCCAGCCAGCCACTCTCTGTACCACTGGACTGGAGCTCCCCAGTCCCTCTACTCTCCCTCCAGCCAGCCACTCTCTGTACCACTAGACTGGAGCTCCCCAGTCCCTCTACTCTCCCTCCAGCCAGCCACTCTCTGTACCACTAGACTGGAGCT
Organism: Oncorhynchus masou masou; assembly: GCF_036934945.1. Taxonomy (NCBI): domain Eukaryota; kingdom Metazoa; phylum Chordata; class Actinopteri; order Salmoniformes; family Salmonidae; genus Oncorhynchus; species Oncorhynchus masou. Next base: position 17,990,966 of record NC_088243.1, read on the forward strand.
CCCCAGTCCCTCCTCTACTCTCCCTCCAGCCAGCCACTCTCTGTACCACTAGACTGGAGCTCCCCAGTCCCTCTACTCTCCCCCAGCCAGCCACTCTCTGTACCACTAGACTGGAGCTCCCCAGTCCCTCTACTCTCCCTCCAGCCAGCCACTCTCTGTACCACTAGACTGGAGCTCCCCAGTCCCTCTACTCTCCCACCAGCCAGCCACTCTCTGTAGCACTAGACTGGAGCTCCCCAGTCCCTCTACTCTCCCTCCAGCCAGCCACTCTCTGTAGCACTAGACTGGAGCTCCCCAGTCCCTCTACTCTCTCTCCAGCCAGCCACTCTCTGTACCACTAGACTGGAGCTCCCCAGTCCCTCTACTCTCCCTCCAGCCAGCCACTCTCTGTACCACTGGACTGGAGCTCCCCAGTCCCTCTACTCTCCCTCCAGCCAGCCACTCTCTGTACCACTAGACTGGAGCTCCCCAGTCCCTCTACTCTCCCTCCAGCCAGCCACTCTCTGTACCACTAGACTGGAGCTCCCCAGTCCCTCCTCTACTCTCCCTCCAGCCAGCCACTCTCTGTACCACTAGACTGGAGCTCCCCAGTCCCTCTACTCTCCCCCAGCCAGCCACTCTCTGTACCACTAGACTGGAGCTCCCCAGTCCTTCTACTCTCCCTCCAGCCAGCCACTCTCTGTACCACTAGACTGGAGCTCCCCAGTCCCTCCTCTACTCTCCCTCCAGCCAGCCACTCTCTGTACCACTGGACTGGAGCTCCCCAGTCCCTCTACTCTCCCTCCAGCCAGCCACTCTCTGTACCACTAGACTGGAGCTCCCCAGTCCCTCTACTCTCCCTCCAGCCAGCCACTCTCTGTACCACTAGACTGGAGCTCCCCAGTCCCTCCTCTACTCTCCCTCCAGCCAGCCACTCTCTGTACCACTAGACTGGAGCTCCCCAGTCCCTCTACTCTCCCCCCAGCCAGCCACTCTCTGTACCACTAGACTGGAGCTCCCCAGTCCTTCTACTCTCCCTCCAGCCAGCCACTCTCTGTACCACTAGACTGGAGCTCCCCAGTCCCTCTACTCTCCCACCAGCCAGCCACTCTCTGTAGCACTAGACTGGAGCTCCCCAGTCCCTCTACTCTCCCTCCAGCCAGCCACTCTCTGTAGCACTAGACTGGAGCTCCCCAGTCCCTCTACTCTCTCTCCAGCCAGCCACTCTCTGTACCACTAGACTGGAGCTCCCCAGTCCCTCTACTCTCCCTCCAGCCAGCCACTCTCTGTACCACTAGACTGGAGCTCCCCAGTCCCTCCTCTACTCCCCCTCCAGCCAGCCACTCTCTGTACCACTGGACTGGAGCTCCCCAGTCCCTCTACTCTCCCTCCAGCCAGCCACTCTCTGTACCACTAGACTGGAGCTCCCCAGTCCCTCTACTCTCCCTCCAGCCAGCCACTCTCTGTACCACTAGACTGGAGCTCCCCAGTCCCTCCTCTACTCTCCCTCCAGCCAGCCACTCTCTGTACCACTAGACTGGAGCTCCCCAGTCCCTCTACTCTCCCCCAGCCAGCCACTCTCTGTACCACTAGACTGGAGCTCCCCAGTCCTTCTACTCTCCCTCCAGCCAGCCACTCTCTGTACCACTAGACTGGAGCTCCCCAGTCCCTCTACTCTCCCTCCAGCCAGCCACTCTCTGTACCACTAGACTGGAGCTCCCCAGTCCCTCTACTCTCCCTCCAGCCAGCCACTCTCTGTACCACTAGACTGGAGCTCCAGCTAACTCTTAGAAAAAAAGGTTTTAAAAGGCTTCTCTGGCTGTCCCATTTTCAGAAGCCAAAGCCATTCACACTAGACATATACTAAACACTGCAGTTCCAAAAAGTAAGAGGGAAGAGTATGACCAATTAGATTGATGTAAAAATATTACATTACTATTATCGAATATGTGGGGAGGGGAGTGGGAATTATCACATTATAGCACAGGCAGGAGATATAACTTTATCTACTGACTATCAAGTGCTTCAGTAAGGCTGCTGGCACTAAATAACTTTAAGCAAATCTACAGACAATACTGATTAGCTAGAGTCATCCAATATCACCTTGAAATCAGTATTGTTCTGGTGGTCAAAGAAGAAAAAGGTGGCCTGCTGATACAATAGATTGGAATCAATATTAACATACAACAGGGGAGAATATGATCCCTTCATTCAGTGGATGTGTCCCAAATGGAACCTTATCCCCTATAATGTGCACTACTTTTAGCATGGTCCATTAGGGCTCTGGTCAAAAGTAGTGTACTATATGGGGATAACAGGGAGCTGAGTAGGGAACTACTGCTGGCTGTCTTCCTCAAACTGCCACCAATGTACACTGTGGAAAGTTCCTTCCTCGGGTGACTAGCCAACAATATTGTTTCTACCTCCCTGTGTGCTCGGATTGAATGAAGTGATAACAGTCACCTTGGGGTGACGACGGAAGAGCAGACAGTAATATCTAAGCTAAGGGAAATAGCAGAGAGACAGGAGGGCTGAGCTATACAGTCAAATGATAGCTAGAGAGACAGGTGGTGACATGGGGGAGACAGGTGGTGACATGGGGGAGACAGAGGGAGACAGGTGGTGACACGGGGGAGAAAGAGGGAGACAGGTGGTGACAGAAATCTGCTCCTTTTATTCTTTGTCCCCAACGCTCTAGGCGACCAGTTTTGATAGCCTTTAGCCGCACCCTCATACTACTCCTCCTCTGTTCCGCTGGTGATGTGGAGGTAAACCCAGGCCCTGCATGTCCCCTGGCACCCTCATTTGTTGACTTCTGTGATCGAAAAAGCCTTGGTTTCATGCATGTCAACATCAGAAGCCTCCTCCCTAAGTTTGTTTTACTCACTGCTTTAGCACACTCTGCTAACCCTGATGTCCTTGTCGTGTCTGAATCCTGGCTCAGGAAGGCCACCAAAAATTCTGAGATTTCCATACCCAACTATGACATTTTCCGTCAAGATAGAACTGCCAAAGGGGGAGGAGTTGCAGTCTACTGCAGAGATAGCCTGCAAAGTAATGTCATACTTTCCAGGTCCATACCCAAACAGTTCGAACTACTAATTTTAAAAATTACTCTCTCCAGAAATAAGTCTCTCACTGTTGCCGCCTACTACCGACCCCCCTCAGCTCCCAGCTGTGCCCTGGACACCATTTGTGAATTGATCGCCCCCCATCTAGCTTCAGAGTTGTTCTGTTAGGTGACCTAAACTGGGATATGCTTAACACCCCGGCAGTCCTACAATCTAAGCTAGATGCCCTCAATCTCACACAAATCATCAAGGAACCCACCAGGTACAACCCGAAATCTGTAAACAAGGGCACCCTCATAGACGTCATCCTGACCAACTGGCCCTCCAAATACACCTCCGCTGTCTTCAACCAGGAGCTCAGCGATCACTGCCTCATTGCCTGTATCCGCTACGGATCCGCAGTCAAACGACCACCCCTCATCACTGTCAAACGCTCCCTAAAACACTTCTGTGAGCAGGCCTTTCTAATCGACCTGGCCCGGGTATCCTGGAAGGACATTGACCTCATCCCATCAGTTGAGGATGCCTGGTCATTCTTTAAAAGTAACTTCCTCACCATTTTAGATAAGCATGCTCCATTCAAAAAATGCAGAACTAAGAACAGATATAGCCCTTGGTTCACTCCAGACCTGACTGCCCTCGACCAGCACAAAAACATCCTGTGGCGGACTGCAATAGCATCGAATAGTCCCCGCGACAAGCAACTGTTCAGGGAAGTCAGGAACCAATACACGCAGTCAGTCAGGAAAGCTAAGGCCACCTTTTCAGGCAGAAATTTGCATCCTGTAGCTCTAACTCCAAAAAGTTCTGGGACACTGTGAAGTCCATGGAGAACAAGAGCACCTCCTCCCAGCTGCCCATAGCACTGAGGCTAGGTAACACGGTCACCACCGATAAATCCATGATTATTGAAAACTTCAACAAGCATTTCTCAACGGCTGGCCATGCCTTCCGCCTGGCTACTCCAACCTCGGCCAACAGCTCCGCCCCCGCCCCCGCAGCTACTCGCCCAAGCCTCTCCAGGTTCTCCTTTACCCAAATCCAAATAGCAGATGTTCTGAAAGAGCTGCAAAACCTGGACCCGTACAAATCAGCTGGGCTTGACAATCTGGACCCTCTATTTCTGAAACTATCCGCCGCCATTGTTGCAACTCCTATTACCAGCCTGTTCAACCTCTCTTTCATATCGTCTGAGATCCCCAAGGATTGGAAAGCTACCGCAGTCATCCCCCTCTTCAAAGGGGTAGACACCCTGGACCCAAACTGTTACAGACCTATATCCATCCTGCCCTGCCTATCTAAGGTCTTCGAAAGCCAAGTCAACAAACAGGTCACTGACCATCTCGAATCCCACCGTACCTTCTCCGCTGTGCTATCTGGTTTCTGAGCCGGTCACGGGTGCACCTCAGCCACGCTCAAGGTACTAAACGATATCATAACCTCCATCGATAAAAGACAGTACTGTGCAGCCGTCTTCATCGACCTTGCCAAGGCTTTCGACTCTGGCAATCACCATATTCTTATCGGCAGACTCAGTAGCCCCGGTTTTTCTGATGACTGCCTTGCCTGGTTCACAAACTACTTTGCAGACAGAGTTCAGTGTGTCAAATCGGGGGGCATGCTGTCCGATCCTCTGGCAGTCTCTATGGGGGTGCCACAGGGTTCAATTCTCGGGCCGACTCTTTTCTCTGTATATATCAATGATGTTGCTCTTGCTGCGGGCGATTCCGAGATCCACCTCTACGCAGACGACATCATTCTGTATACCTCCGGCCCGTCCTTGGACACTGTGCTATCTAACCTCCAAACAAGCTTCAATGCCATACAACACTCCTTCCGTGGCCTCCAACTGCTCTTAAACGCTAGTAAAACCAAATGCAGGCTTTTCAACCGTTCGCTGCCTGCACCCGCATGCCCGACGAGCATCACTACCTTGGATGGTTCCGACCTTGAATATGTGGACATCTATAAGTACCTAGGTGTCTGGCTAGACTGTAAACTCTCCTTCCAGACTCATATCAAACATCTCCAATCGAAAGCCTCCTTCACTCACGCCGCCAAACTTACCCTAGTAAAACTGACTATCCTACCGATCCTCGACTTCGGCGATGTCATCTACAAAATAGCTTCCAACACTCTACTCAGCAAACTAGATGCAGTTTATCACAGTGCCATCCGTTTTGTCACTAAAGCACCTTATACCACCCACCACTGCGACCTGTATGCTCTAGTCGGCTGGCCCTCGCTACATATTCGTCGCCAGACCCACTGGCTCCAAGTCCATGCTAGGAAAAGCTCCACCTTATGTCAGTTCACTGGTCACGATGGCAACATCCACCCGTAGCACGCGCTCCAGCAGGTGTATCTCACTGATCATCCCTAAAGCCAACACCTCATTTGGCCGCCTTTCGTTCCAGTTCTCTGCTGCCTGTGACTGGAACAAATTGCAAAATTCCATGAAGTTGGAGACTTTTATCTCCCTCACCAACTTCAAACATCTGCTATCTGAGCAGCTAACCGATCACTGCAGCTGTACATAGTCTATCGGTAAATAGCCCACCCAATTTCACCTACCTCATCCCCATACTGTTTTTATTTATTTACTTTTCTGCTCTTTTGCACACCAATATCTCTACATGTACATGACCATCTGATCATTTATCACTCCAGTGTTAATCTGCAAAATTGTAATTATTTGCCTACCTCCTCATGCCTTTTGCACACAATGTATATAGACTCTCTTTTTTTCTACTGTGTTATTGACTTGTTAATTGTTAACTCCATGTGTAACTCTGTGTTATCTGTTCACACTGCTATGCTTTATCTTGGCCAGGTCGCAGTTGCAAATGAGAACTTGTTCTCAACTAGCCTACCTGGTTAAATAAAGGTGAAAAAAATAAAATAAAAATTACATGGGGGAGACAGGTGGTGACATGGGGGAGACAGAGGGAGACAGGTGGTGACATGGGGGAGAAGGAGGGAGACAGGTGGTGACATGGGGGAGACAGAGGGAGACAGCTGGTGACATGTGGGAGAAGGAGGGAGACAGGTGGTGACATGGGGGAGACAGACGGAGACAGGTGGTGACATGGGGGAGACAGGTGGTGACATGGGGGAGACAGAGGGAGACAGGTGGTGACATGGGGGAGAAGGAGGGAGACATGTGGTGACATGGGGGAGACAGAGGGAGACAGGTGGCGACATGGGGGAGAATGAGGGAGACAGGTGGCGACATGGGGGAGACAGAGGGAGACAGGTGGTGACATGGGGAGACAGGTGGTGACATGGGGAGACAGGTGGTGAAATGGAGGAGACAGAGGGAGACAGGTGGTGACATGGGGGAGACAGAGGGAGACAGGTGGTGAAATGGGGGAGACAGAGGGAGACAGGTGGTGACATGGGGGAGACAGGTGGTGACATGGGGGAGACAGATGGAGACAGGTGGCGACATGGGGTAGAAGGAGGGAGACAGGTGGCAACATGGGGGAGACATAAAGAGACAGGTGGTGACATGGGGGAGACAGGTGGTGACATGGGGGAGACAGAGGGAGACAGGTGGTGACATGGGGGAGACAGAGGGAGACAAGTGGCGACAGAGGAGACAGGTGGTGACATGGGGGAGACAGAGGGAGACAAATGGTGACAGAGGGAGACAGGTGGTGACATGGGGGAGGCAGGTGGTGACATGGGGGAGACAGCTGGTGACATGGGGGAGACAGAGGGAAACAGGTGGCGACATGGGGTAGAAGGAGGGAGACAGGTGGCAACATGGGGGAGACATAAAGAGACAGGTGGTGACATGGGGGAGACAGGTGGTGACATGGGGGAGACAGAGGGAGACAGGTGGTGACATGGGGGAGACAGAGGGAGACAAGTGGCGACAGAGGAGACAGGTGGTGACATGGGGGAGACAGAGGGAGACAAATGGTGACAGAGGGAGACAGGTGGTGACATGGGGGAGGCAGGTGGTGACATGGGGGAGACAGCTGGTGACATGGGGGAGACAGAGGGAAACAGGTGGTAACATGGGGGAGACAGAGGGAGACAAGTGGTGACATGGGGGAGACAGGTGGTGACATGGGGGAGACAGAGGGAGACAAGTGGTGACATGGGGGAGACGGAGGGAGACAAGTGGTGACATGGGGGAGACAGAGGGGGACAAGTGGTGACATGGGGGAGACAGAGGGAGACAAGTGGTGACATGGGCGAGACAGAGGGAGACAGGTGGTGATATGGGGGAGAAGGAGGGAGACAGGTGGTGACATGGGGGAGACAAGTGGTGACATGGGGGAGACAGAGGGAGACAGGTGGCGACATGGGGTAGAAGGAGGGAGACAGGTGGCGACATGGGGGAGACATAAAGAGACAGGTGGTGACATGGGGGAGACAGGTGGTGACATGGGGGAGACAGAGGGAGACAGGTGGTGACATGGGGGAGACAGAGGGAGACAAGTGGCGACAGAGGAGACAGGTGGCGACATGGGGGAGACAGAGGGAGACAAATGGTGACAGAGGGAGACAGGTGGTGACATGGGGGAGGCAGGTGGTGACATGGGGGAGACAGCTGGTGACATGGGGGAGACAGAGGGAAACAGGTGGTAACATGGGGGAGACAGAGGGAGACAAGTGGTGACATGGGGGAGACAGGTGGTGACATGGGGGAGACAGAGGGAGACAAGTGGTGACATGGGGGAGACGGAGGGAGACAAGTGGTGACATTGGGGAGACAGAGGGGGACAAGTGGTGACATGGGGGAGACAGAGGGAGACAAGTGGTGACATGGGCGAGACAGAGGGAGACAGGTGGTGATATGGGGGAGAAGGAGGGAGACAGGTGGTGACATGGGGGAGACAAGTGGTGACATGGGGGAGACAGAGGGAGACAAGTGGTGACATGGGGGAGACGGAGAGAGACAGGTGGTGACATGGGGGAGACAGGGGGAAACAGGTGGTGACATGGGGGAGACAGGTGGTGACATGGGGTAGAAGGAGGGAGACAGGTGGTGACATGGGTGAGACAGAGGGAGACAAGTGGCGACAGAGGGAGACAAGTGGTGACATGATGGAAACAGGGGGAAACAGGTGGTGACATGGGGGAGACAGGGGGAAACAGGTGGTGACATGGGGGAGACAGGTGGTGACATGGGGGAGACAGAGGGAGACAAGTGGTGATATGGGCGAGACAGAGGGAGACAGGTGGTGACATGGGGTAGAAGGAGGGAGACAGGTGGTGACATGGGGGAGACAGGGGGAGACAAGGGTGACATGGGGGAGACGGAGGGAGACAGGTGGCGACATGGGGGAGAAAGAGTGAGACAGGGTGTGACATGGGGGAGACAGAGACAGAGGGAAACAGGTGGCGACATGGGGGAGAGAGAGGGACACAGGTGGTGACATGGGGGAGAAGAAGGGAGACAGGTGGTGACAGAGAGAGACAGGTGGTGACATGGGGGAGACAGAGGGAGACAGGTGGTGACATGGGGGAAACAGGTGGTGACATGGGGGAGACGGAGAGAGACAGGTGGTGACATGGGGAGAAGGTGGTGAAATGGGGGAGACAGAGGGAGACAGGTGGTGACATGGGGAGACAGAGGGAGACAGGTGGTGACATGGGGGAGACAGGTGGTGACATGGGGGAGACAGAGGGAGACAGGTGGTGAAATGGGGGAGACAGAGGGAGACAGGTGGTGACATGGGGAGACAGAGGGAGACAGGTGGTGACATGGGGGAGGCAGGTGGTGACATGGGGGAGACAAGTGGTGACAGAGGGAGACAGGTGGTAACATGGGGGAGACAGAGGGAGACAGGTGGTGACATGGGGGAGACAGAGGGAGACAGGTGTTGACATGGGGGGGAGAGAGGGAGACAGGTGGCGACATGGGGAGACAGAGGGAGACAGGTGGTGACATGGGGGACAATGAGGGAGACAGGTGGTGACATGGGGGAGACAGGTGGCAACATGGGGGAGACAGAGAGAGACAGGTGGTGAAATGGGGGAGAGAGAGGGAGACAGGTGGTGACATGCGGGAGACAGGTGGTGACATGGGGGAGACAGATGGAGACAGGTGGCGACATGGGGAGACAGAGGGAGACAAGTGGTGACATGGGGGAGACGGAGGGAGACAGGTGGTGAAATGGGGGAGACAGAGGGAGACAGGTGGTGACATGGGGGAGACAGAGGGAGACAGGTGGTGACATGGGGGAGACAGAGGGAGACAGGTGGTGAAGTGGGGGAGACAGAGGGAGACAGGTGGTGACATGGGGAGACAGAGGGAGACAGGTGGTGACATGGGGGAGACAGGTGGTGACATGGGGGAGACAAGTGGTGACATGGGGGAGACAGAGGGAGACAGGTGGTGACATGGGGGAGACAAGTGGCGACAGAGGGAGACAGGTGGTGACATGGGGGAAACAGGTGGTGACATGGGGGAGACGGAGAGAGACAGGTGGTGACATGGGGAGAAGGTGGTGAAATGGGGGAGACAGAGGGAGACAAGTGGCGACATGGGGGAGACAGATGGAGACAGGTGGTGACATGGGGGAGACAGAGGGAGACAGGTGGTGAAATGGGGGAGACAGAGGGAGACAGGTGGTGACATGGGGGACAATGAGGGAGACAGGTGGTGACATGGGGGAGACAGGTGGCAACATGGGGGAGACAGAGAGAGACAGGTGGTGAAATGGGGGAGAGAGGGGAGACAGGTGGTGACATGGGGGAGACAGGTGGTGACATGGGGGAGACAGATGGAGACAGGTGGCGACATGGGGAGACAGAGGGAGACAAGTGGTGACATGGGGGAGACGGAGGGAGACAGGTGGTGAAATGGGGGAGACAGAGGGAGACAGGTGGTGACATGGGGGAGACAGGTGGTGACATGGGGGAGACAGATGGAGACAGGTGGCGACATGGGGAGACAGAGGGAGACAAGTGGTGACATGGGGAGACGGAGGGAGACAGGTGGTGAAATGGGGGAGACAGAGGGAGACAGGTGGTGACATGGGGGAGACAGAGGGAGACAGGTGGTGACATGGGGGAGACAGAGGGAGACAGGTGGTGAAGTGGGGGAGACAGAGGGAGACAGGTGGTGACATGGGGAGACAGGTGGTGACATGGGGGAGACAGGTGGTGACATGGGGGAGACAAGTGGTGACATGGGGGAGACAGAGGGAGACAGGTGGTGACATGGGGGAGACAAGTGGCGACAGAGGGAGACAGGTGGTGACATGGGGGAAACAGGTGGTGACATGGGGGAGACGGAGAGAGACAGGTGGTGACATGGGGAGAAGGTGGTGAAATGGGGGAGACAGAGGGAGACAAGTGGCGACATGGGGGAGACAGATGGAGACAGGTGGTGACATGGGGGAGACAGAGGGAGACAGGTGGTGAAATGGGGGAGACAGAGGGAGACAGGTGGTGACATGGGGGAGACAGGTGGTGACATGGGGGAGACAGAGGGAGAAAGGTGGCGACATGGGGAGACAGGTGGTGACATGGGGGAGACAAGTGGTGACATGGGGGAGACAGAGGGAGACAGGTGGTGACATGGGGGAGACAAGTGGCGACAGAGGGAGACAGGTGGTGACATGGGGGAAACAGGTGGTGACATGGGGGAGACGGAGAGAGACAGGTGGTGAAATGGGGGAGACAGAGGGAGACAGGTGGTGACATGGGGAGACAGAGGGAGACAGGTGGTGACATGGGGGAGGCAGGTGGTGACATGGGGGAGACAAGTGGTGACAGAGGGAGACAGGTGGTAACATGGGGGAGACAGAGGGAGACAGGTGGTGAAATGGGGGAGACAGAGGGAGACAGGTGGTGACATGGGGGAGACAGGTGGTGACAGAGGGAGACAGGTGGTGACATGGGGGAGACAGAGGGAGACAGGTGGTGAAATGGGGGAGACAGAGGGAGACAGGTGGTGACATGGGGAGACAGGTGGTGACATGGGGGAGACAGAGGGAGAAAGGTGGCGACATGGGGGAGACAGGTGGTGACATGGGGGAGACAAGTGGTGACATGGGGGAGACAGAGGGAGACAGGTGGTGACATGGGGGAGACAAGTGGTGACAGAGGGAGACAGGTGGTGACATGGGGGAAACAGGTGGTGACATGGGGGAGACGGAGAGAGACAGGTGGTGACATGGGGAGAAGGTGGTGAAATGGGGGAGACAGAGGGAGACAGGTGGTGACATGGGGAGACAGAGGGAGACAGGTGGTGACATGGGGGAGACAGGTGGTGACATGGGGGAGACAGAGGGAGACAGGTGGTGAAATGGGGGAGACAGAGGGAGACAGGTGGTGACATGGGGAGACAGAGGGAGACAGGTGGTGACATGGGGGAGGCAGGTGGTGACATGGGGGAGACAAGTGGTGACAGAGGGAGACAGGTGGTAACATGGGGGAGACAGAGGGAGACAGGTGGTGACATGGGGGAGACAGAGGGAGACAGGTGTTGACATGGGGGGGAGAGAGGGAGACAGGTGGCGACATGGGGGAGACAGAGGGAGACAGGTGGTGACATGGGGGACAATGAGGGAGACAGGTGGTGACATGGGGGAGACAGGTGGCAACATGGGGGAGACAGATGGAGACAGGTGGTGACATGGGGGAGACAGAGGGAGACAGGTGGTGACATGGGGAGAAGGAGGGAGACAGGTGGCGACATGGGGGAGAAGGAGGCAGACAGGTGGCGACATGGGGGAGAAGGAGGCAGACAGGTGGCGACATGGGGGAGACAGAGGGAGACAGGTGGTGACATGGGGGAGACAAGTGGTGACATGGGGGAGACAGAGGGAGACAGGTGTTGACATGGGGGAGAGAAGGGAGACGGTTGGCGACATGGGGGAGACAGAGGAAGACAAGTGGCAACAGAGGGAGACAGGTGGTGACATGGGGGAGGCAGAGGGAGACAAGTGGTGACATGGGGGAGACAGAGGGAGACAAGTGGCGACAGAGAGAGACAGGTGGTGACATGGGGGAGGCAGGTGGTGACATGGGGGAGACAGGTGGTGACATGGGGGAGACAGAGGGAAACAGGTGGTGACATGGGGGAGACAGTGGGAGACAAGTGGTGACATGGGGGAGACAGGTGGTGACATGGGGGAGACAGAGGGAGACAGGTGGTGACATGGGGGAGGCAGAGGGAGACAGGTGGTGACATGGGGGAGACATAGGGAGACAAGTGGCGACAGAGAGAGACAGGTGGTGACATGGGGGAGGCAGGTGGTGACATGGGGGAGACAGGTGGTGACATGGAGGAGACAGAGGGAAACAGGTGGTGACATGGGGGAGATAGTGGGAGACAAGTGGTGACATGGGGGAGACAGGTGGTGACATTGGGGAGACAGAGGGAGACAAGTGGTGACATGGGGGAGACGGAGGGAGACAAGTGTTGACATGGGGGAGACAGAGGGAGACAAGTGGTTACATGGGGGAGACAGGTGGTGACATGGGGGAGACAGAGGGAGACAGGTGGCGACATGGGGGAGAATGAGGGAGACAGGTGGCGACATGGGGGAGACAGAGGGAGACATGGGGGAGAGAGAGGGAGACAAGTGGTGCACTGGGGGAGACCGAGGGAGACAGGTGGTGACATCGGGGAGACAGAGGGAGACAGGTGGCGACATGGGGGAGAATGAGGGAGACAGGTGGCGACATGGGGGAGACAGAGGGAGACAGGTGGTGACTTGGCGGAGACAGAGGGAGACAGGTGGTGAAATGGGGGAGAGAGTGGGAGACAGGTGGTGACATGGGGGAGACAGGTGGTGACATGGGGGAGACAGATGGAGACAGGTGGCGACATGGGGAGACAGAGGGAGACAAGTGGTGACATGGGGGAGACGGAGGGAGACAGGTGGTGAAATGGGGGAGACAGAGGGAGACAGGTGGTGACATGTGGGAGACAGTGGGAGACAAGTGGTGACATGGGGGAGACAGGTGGTGACATGGGGGAGACAGAGGGAGACAGGTGGTGACATGGGGGAGGCAGAGGGAGACAGGTGGTGACATGGGGGAGACAGAGGGAGACAAGTGGCGACAGAGAGAGACAGGTGGTGACATGGGGGAGGAAGGTGGTGACATGGGGGAGACAGGTGGTGACATGGGGGAGACAGAGGGAAACAGGTGGTGACATGGGGGAGACAGTGGGAGACAAGTGGTGACATGGGGGAGACAGGTGGTGACATGGGGGAGACAGAGGGAGACAAGAGGTGACATGGGGGAGACGGAGGGAGACAAGTGGTGACATGGGGGAGACAGAGGGAGACAAGTGGTGACATGGGGGAGACAGGTGGTGACATGGGGGAGACAGAGGGAGACAAGTGGCGACATGGGGGAGAATGAGGGAGACAGGTGGCGACATGGGGGAGACAGAGGGAGACAGGTGGTGACATCGGGGAGACAGAGAGAGACAGGTGGTGAAATGGGGGAGAGAGAGGGAGACAGGTGGTGACATGGGGGAGACAGGTGGTGACATGGGGGAGACAGATGGAGACAGGTGGCGACATGGGGAGACAGAGGGAGACAAGTGGTGACATGGGGGAGACGGAGGGAGACAGGTGGTGAAATGGGGGAGACAGAGGGAGACAGGTGGTGACATGGGGGAGACAGAGGGAGACAGGTGGTGACATGGGGGAGACAGAGGGAGACAGGTGGTGAAGTGGGGGAGACAGAGGGAGACAGGTGGTGACATGGGGAGACAGAGGGAGACAGGTGGTGAAATGGGGGAGACAGAGGGAGACAGGTGGTGACATGGGGAGACAGAGGGAGACAAGTGGTGACATGGGGGAGACAGGTGGTGACATGGGGGAGACAGAGGGAGACAGGTGGCGACATGGGGGAGAATGAGGGAGACAGGTGGCGACATGGGGGAGACAGAGGGAGACATGGGGGAGAGGGAGACAAGTGGTGCACTGGGGGAGACCGAGGGAGACAGGTGGTGACATCGGGGAGACAGAGGGAGACAGGTGGCGACATGGGGGAGAATGAGGGAGACAGGCGGCGACATGGGGGAGACAGAGGGAGACAGGTGGTGACTTGGGGGAGACAGAGGGAGACAGGTGGTGACATGTGGGAGACAGTGGGAGACAAGTGGTGACATGGGGGAGACAGGTGGTGACATGGGGGAGACAGAGGGAGACAGGTGGTGAAATGGGGGAGACAGAGGGAGACAGGTGGTGACATGGGGAGACAGAGGGAGACAAGTGGTGAAATGGGGGAGACAGGTGGTGACATGGGGGAGACAGAGGGAGACAGGTGGCGACATGGGGGAGAATGAGGGAGACAGGTGGCGACATGGGGGAGACAGAGGGAGACATGGGGGAGAGAGAGGGAGACAAGTGGTGCACTGGGGGAGACCGAGGGAGACAGGTGGTGACATCGGGGAGACAGAGGGAGACAGGTGGCGACATGGGGGAGAATGAGGGAGACAGGTGGCGACACGGGGGAGACAGAGGGAGACAGGTGGTGACTTGGGGGAGACAGAGGGAGACAGGTGGTGACATGGGGGAGACAGGTGGTGACATGGGGGAGACAGATGGAGACAGGTGGCGACATGGGGAGACAGAGGGAGACAAGTGGTGACATGGGGGAGACGGAGGGAGACAGGTGGTGAAATGGGGGAGACAGAGGGAGACAGGTGGTGACATGGGGGAGACAGTGGGAGACAAGTGGTGACATGGGGGAGACAGGTGGTGACATGGGGGAGACAGAGGGAGACAGGTGGTGACATGGGGGAGGCAGAGGGAGACAGGTGGTGACATGGGGGAGACAGAGGGAGACAAGTGGCGACAGAGAGAGACAGGTGGTGACATGGGGGAGGCAGGTGGTGACATGGGGGAGACAGGTGTTGACATGGGGGAGACAGAGGGAAACAGGTGGTGACATGGGGGAGACAGTGGGAGACAAGTGGTGACATGGGGGAGACAGGTGGTGACATGGGGGAGACAGAGGGAGACAAGAGGTGACATGGGGGAGACGGAGGGAGACAAGTGGTGACATGGGGGAGACAGAGGGAGACAAGTGGTGACATGGGGGAGACAGCTGGTGACATGGGGAGACAGAGGGAGACAGGTGGCGACATGGGGGAGAATGAGGGAGACAGGTGGCGACATGGGGGAGACAGAGGGAGACAGGTGGTGACATGGGGGAGACAGAGAGAGACAGGTGGTGAAATGGGGGAGAGAGAGGGAGACAGGTGGTGACATGGGGGAGACAGGTGGTGACATGGGGGAGACAGATGGAGACAGGTGGCGACATGGGGAGACAGAGGGAGACAAGTGGTGACATGGGGGAGACGGAGGGAGACAGGTGGTGAAATGGGGGAGACAGAGGGAGACAGGTGGTGACATGGGGGAGACAGAGGGAGACAGGTGGTGACATGGGGGAGACAGAGGGAGACAGGTGGTGAAGTGGGGGAGACAGAGGGAGACAGGTGGTGACATGGGGAGACAGAGGGAGACAGGTGGTGACATGGGGGAGACAGGTGGTGACATGGGGGAGACAGAGGGAGACAGGTGGTGAAATGGGGGAGACAGAGGGAGACAGGTGGTGACATGGGGAGACAGAGGGAGACAGGTGGTGACATGGGGGAGGCAGGTGGTGACATGGGGGAGACAGGTGGTGACAGAGGGAGACAGGTGGTAACATGGGGGAGACAGATGGAGACAGGTGGTGACATGGGGGAGACAGAGGGAGACAGGTGTTGACATGGGGGACAATGAGGGAGACAGGTGGTGACATGGGGGAGACAGAGGGAGACAGGTGGTGACATGGGGGACAATGAGGGAGACAGGTGTTGACATGGGGGACAATGAGGGAGACAGGTGGTGACATGGGGGAGACAGAGGGAGACAGGTGGTGACATGGGGGACAATGAGGGAGACATGTGGTGACATGGGGGAGACAGGTGGTGACATGGGGGAGACAGATGGAGACAGGTGGCGACATGGGGTAGAAGGAGGGAGACAGGTGGCGACATGGGGGAGACAGAGGGAGACAGGTGGTGAAATGGGGGAGACAAAGGGAGACAGGTGGTGACATGGGGGAGACATAGGGAGACAGGTGGTGAAATGGGGGAGACAGAGGGAGACAGGTGGTGACATGGGGGAGACAGATGGAGACAAGTGGCGACATGGGGTAGACAGGAAGAGACAGGTGGTGACATGGGTGAGACTGAGGGAGACAGGTGGTGACATGGGGGAGAAGGAGGGAGACAGGTGGCGACATGGGGGAGACAGAGGGAGAAAGATGGCGACATGGGGGAGACAGGTGGTGACATGGGGGAGACAAGTGGTGACATGGGGGAGACAGAGGGAGACAGGTGGTAACATGGGGGAGACGGAGGGAGACAGGTGGTGACGTGGGGAAACAGAGGGAGACAGGTGGCGACATGCGGGAGACAGAGGGAGACAGGTGGGGACATGGGGGAGTTAGGTGGTGAAATGGGGGAGACAGAGGGAGACAGGTGGTGACATGGGGGAGACAGAGGGAGACAGGTGTTGACATGGGGGAAACAGAGGGAGACAGGTGGTGACATGGGGGAGACAGAGGGAGACAGGTGTTGACATGGGGGGGAGAGAGGGAGACAGGTGGCGACATGGGGGAGACAGAGGGAGACAGGTGGTGACATGGGGGAGAATGAGGGAGACAGGTGGTGACATGGAGGAGACAGGTGGTGACATGGGGGAGACAGAGGGAGACAGGTGGTGACATGGGGGAGACAAGTGGTGACATGGGGAGACAGAGGGAGACAGGTGGTGACATGGGGGAGACAGAGGGAGACAAGTGGCGACAGAGGGAGACAGGTGGTGACATGGGGGAGACAGAGGGAGATAAATGGCGACAGCGGGAGACAGGTGGTGACATGGGGAGACAGAGGGAGACAAGTGGTGACATGGGGGAGACAGGTGGTGACATGGGGGAGACAGAGGGAGACAGGTGGCGACATGGGGGAGAATGAGGGAGACAGGTGGCGACATGGGGGAGACAGAGGGAGACATGGGGGAGAGAGAGGGAGACAAGTGGTGCACTGGGGGAGACCGAGGGAGACAGGTGGTGACATCGGGGAGACAGAGGGAGACAGGTGGCGACATGGGGGAGAATGAGGGAGACAGGTGGCGACACGGGGGAGACAGAGGGAGACAGGTGGTGACTTGGGGGAGACAGAGGGAGACAGGTGGTGAAATGGGAGAGAGAGAGGGAGACAGGTGGTGACATGGGGGAGACAGGTGGTGACATGGGGGAGACAGATGGAGACAGGTGGCGACATGGGGAGACAGAGGGAGACAAGTGGTGACATGGGGGAGACGGAGGGAGACAGGTGGTGAAATGGGGGAGACAGAGGGAGACAGGTGGTGACATGGGGGAGACAGTGGGAGACAAGTGGTGACATGGGGGAGACAGGTGGTGACATGGGGGAGACAGAGGGAGACAGGTGGTGACATGGGGGAGGCAGAGGAGACAGGTGGTGACATGGGGGCGACAGAGGGAGACAAGTGGCGACAGAGAGAGACAGGTGGTGACATGGGGGAGGCAGGTGGTGACATGGGGGAGACAGGTGTTGACATGGGGGAGACAGAGGGAAACAGGTGGTGACATGGGGGAGACAGTGGGAGACAAGTGGTGACATGGGGGAGACAGGTGGTGACATGGGGGAGACAGAGGGAGACAAGAGGTGACATGGGGGAGACGGAGGGAGACAAGTGGTGACATGGGGGAGACAGAGGGAGACAAGTGGTGACATGGGGGAGACAGCTGGTGACATGGGGGAGACAGAGGGAGACAGGTGGCGACATGGGGGAGAATGAGGGAGACAGGTGGCGACATGGGGGAGACAGAGGGAGACAGGTGGTGACATGGGGGAGACAGAGAGAGACAGGTGGTGAAATGGGGGAGAGAGAGGGAGACAGGTGGTGACATGGGGGAGACAGGTGGTGACATGGGGGAGACAGATGGAGACAGGTGGCGACATGGGGAGACAGAGGGAGACAAGTGGTGACATGGGGGAGACGGAGGGAGACAGGTGGTGAAATGGGGGAGACAGAGGGAGACAGGTGGTGACATGGGGGAGACAGAGGGAGACAGGTGGTGACATGGGGGAGACAGAGGGAGATAGGTGGTGAAGTGGGGGAGACAGAGGGAGACAGGTGGTGACATGGGGAGACAGAGGGAGACAGGTGGTGACATGGGGGAGACAGGTGGTGACATGGGGGAGACAGAGGGAGACAGGTGGTGAAATGGGGGAGACAGAGGGAGACAGGTGGTGACATGGGGAGACAGAGGGAGACAGGTGGTGACATGGGGGAGGCAGGTGGTGACATGGGGGAGACAAGTGGTGACAGAGGGAGACAGGTGGTAACATGGGGGAGACAGATGGAGACAGGTGGTGACATGGGGGAGACAGAGGGAGACAGGTGTTGACATGGGGGACAATGAGGGAGACAGGTGGTGACATGGGGGAGACAGAGGGAGACAGGTGGTGACATGGGGGACAATGAGGGAGACAGGTGTTGACATGGGGGACAATGAGGGAGACAGGTGGTGACATGGGGGAGACAGAGGGAGACAGGTGGTGACATGGGGGACAATGAGGGAGACATGTGGTGACATGGGGAGACAGGTGGTGACATGGGGGAGACAGATGGAGACAGGTGGCGACATGGGGTAGAATGAGGGAGACAGGTGGCGACATGGGGGAGACAGAGGGAGACAGGTGGTGAAATGGGGGAGACAAAGGGAGACAGGTGGTGACATGGGGGAGACATAGGGAGACAGGTGGTGAAATGGGGGAGACAGAGGGAGACAGGTGGTGACATGGGGGAGACAGATGGAGACAAGTGGCGACATGGGGTAGACAGGAAGAGACAGGTGGTGACATGGGTGGGACTGAGGGAGACAGGTGGTGACATGGGGGAGAAGGAGGGAGACAGGTGGCGACATGGGGGAGACAGAGGGAGAAAGATGGCGACATGGGGGAGACAGGTGGTGACATGGGGGAGACAAGTGGTGACATGGGGGAGACAGAGGGAGACAGGTGGTAACATGGGGGAGACAGAGGGAGACAGGTGGTGACGTGGGGAAACAGAGGGAGACAGGTGGCGACATGCGGGAGACAGAGGGAGACAGGTGGGGACATGGGGGAGTTAGGTGGTGAAATGGGGGAGACAGAGGGAGACAGGTGGTGACATGGGGGAGACAGAGGGAGACAGGTGTTGACATGGGGGAAACAGAGGGAGACAGGTGGTGACATGGGGGAGACAGAGGGAGACAGGTGTTGACATGGGGGGAGAGAGGGAGACAGGTGGCGACATGGGGGAGACAGAGGGAGACAGGTGGTGACATGGGGGAGAATGAGGGAGACAGGTGGTGACATGGAGGAGACAGGTGGTGACATGGGGGAGACAGAGGGAGACAGGTGGTGACATGGGGGAGACAAGTGGTGACATGGGGAGACAGAGGGAGACAGGTGGTGACATGGGGGAGACAGAGGGAGACAAGTGGCGACAGAGGGAGACAGGTGGTGACATGGGGGAGACAGAGGGAGATAAATGGCGACAGCGGGAGACAGGTGGTGACATGGGGGAGACAAGTGGTGACAGAGGGAGACAGGTGGTAACATGGGGGAGACAGATGGAGACAGGTGGTGACATGGGGGAGACAGAGGGAGACAGGTGTTGACATGGGGGGGAGAGAGGGAGACAGGTGGCGACATGGGGGAGACAGAGGGAGACAGGTGGTGACATGGGGGAGAATGAGGGAGACAGGTGGTGACATGGGGGAGAATGAGGGAGACAGGTGGTGACATGGAGGAGACAGGTGGTGACATGGGGGAGACAGAGGGAGACAGGTGGTGACATGGGGGAGACAGATGGAGACAGGTGGTGACATGGGGGAGACAGAGGGAGACAGGTGTTGACATGGGGGACAATGAGGGAGACAGGTGGTGACATGGGGGAGACAGAGGGAGACAGGTGGTGACATGGGGGACAATGAGGGAGACAGGTGGTGACATGGGGGAGACAGGTGGTGACATGGGGGAGACAGATGGAGACAGGTGGCGACATGGGGTAGAAGGAGGGAGACAGGTGGCGACATGGGGGAGACATAAAGAGACAGGTGGTGACATGGGGGAGACAGAGGGAGAAAGGTGGCGACATGGGGGAGACAGGTGGTGACATGGGGGAGACAAGTGGTGACATGGGGGAGACAGAGGGAGACAGGTGGTGACATGGGGGAGACAGAGGGAGACAAGTGGCGACAGAGGGAGACAGGTGGTGACATGGGGGAGACAGAGGGAGACAAATGGCGACAGAGGGAGACAGGTGGTGACATGGGGGAGGCAGGTGGTGACATGGAGGAGACAGAGGGAGACAAGTGTTGACATGGGGGAGATGGAGGGAGACAGGTGGCGACATGGGGGAGACAGAGGGAGACAGGTGGTGAAATGGGGGAGACAGAGGGAGACAGGTGGTGACATGGGGAGACAGAGGGAGACAGGTGGTGACATGGGGGAGACAGAGGGAGACAGGTGGTGAAATGGGGGAAACAGAGGGAGACAGGTGGTGACATGGGGGAGACAGATGGAGACAAGTGGCGACATGGGGTAGACAGGAAGAGACAGGTGGTGACATGGGTGAGACTGAGGGAGACAGGTGGTGACATGGGGGAGAAGGAGGGAGACAGGTGGCGACATGGGGGAGACAGAGGGAGAAAGATGGCGACATGGGGGAGGGAGGTGGTGACATGGGGGAGACAAGTGGTGACATGGGGGAGACAGAGGGAGACAGGTGGTAACATGGGGGAGACAGAGGGAGACAGGTGGTGACGTGGGGGAAACAGAGGGAGACAGGTGGCGACATGCGGGAGACAGAGGGAGACAGGTGGTGACATGGGGGAGTTAGGTGGTGAAATGGGGGAGACAGAGGGAGACAGGTGGTGACATGGGGGAGACAGAGGGAGACAGGTGTTGACATGGGGGAGACAGAGGGAGACAGGTGGTGACGTGGGGGAGACAGAGGGAGACAGGTGGTGACATGGGGGACAATGAGGGAGACAGGTGGTGACATGGGGGAGACAGGTGGTGACATGGGGGAGACAGAGGGAGACAGGTGGTAACATGGGGGTGACAGAGGGAGACAGGTGGTGACGTGGGGGAAACAGAGGGAGACAGGTGGCAACATGCGGGAGACAGAGGGAGACAGGTGGTGACATGGGGGAGTCAGGTGGTGAAATGGGGGAGACAGAGGGAGACAGGTGGTGACATGGGGGAGACAGAGGGAGACAGGTGTTGACATGGGGGAAACAGAGGGAGACAGGTGGTGACATGGGGGAGACAGAGGGAGACAGGTGTTGACATGGGGGAGAGAGGGAGACAGGTGGCGACATGGGGGAGACAGAGGGAGACAGGTGGTGACATGGGGGAGAATGAGGGAGACAGGTGGTGACATGGAGGAGACAGGTGGTGACATGGGGGAGACAGAGGGAGACAGGTGGTGACATGGGGGAGACAAGTGGTGACATGGGGGAGACAGAGGGAGACAGGTGGTGACATGGGGGAGACAGAGGGAGACAAGTGGCGACAGAGGGAGACAGGTGGTGACATGGGGGACAATGAGGGAGACAGGTGGTGACATGGGGGAGACAGGTGGTGACATGGGGGAGACAGATGGAGACAGGTGGCGACATGGGGTAGAAGGAGGGAGACAGGTGGCGACATGGGGGAGACATAAAGAGACAGGTGGTGACATGGGGGAGACAGAGGGAGAAAGGTGGCGACATGGGGGAGACAGGTGGTGACATGGGGGAGACAAGTGGTGACATGGGGGAGACAGAGGGAGACAGGTGGTGACATGGGGAGACAGAGGGAGACAAGTGGCGACAGAGGGAGACAGGTGGTGACATGGGGGAGACAGAGGGAGACAAATGGCGACAGAGGGAGACAGGTGGTGACATGGGGGAGGCAGGTGGTGACATGGAGGAGACAGAGGGAGACAAGTGTTGACATGGGGGAGATGGAGGGAGACAGGTGGCGACATGGGGGAGACAGAGGGAGACAGGTGGTGAAATGGGGGAGACAGAGGGAGACAGGTGGTGAAATGGGGAGACAGAGGGAGACAGGTGGTGACATGGGGGAGACAGAGGGAGACAGGTGGTGAAATGGGGGAAACAGAGGGAGACAGGTGGTGACATGGGGGAGACAGATGGAGACAAGTGGCGACATGGGGTAGACAGGAAGAGACAGGTGGTGACATGGGTGAGACTGAGGGAGACAGGTGGTGACATGGGGGAGAATGAGGGAGACAGATGGTGACATGGAGGAGACAGGTGGTGACATGGGGGAGACAGAGGGAGACAGGTGGTGACATGGGGGAGACAAGTGGTGACATGGGGGAGACAGAGGGAGACAGGTGTTGACATGGGGGGAGAGAGGGAGACAGGTGGCGACATGGGGGAGACAGAGGGAGACAGGTGGTGACATGGGGGAGAATGAGGGAGACAGGTGGTGACATGGAGGAGACAGGTGGTGACATGGGGGAGACAGAGGGAGACAGGTGGTGACATGGGGGAGACAAGTGGTGACATGGGGGAGACAGAGGGAGACAGGTGGTGACATGGGGGAGACAGAGGGAGACAAGTGGCGACAGAGGGAGACAGGTGGTGACATGGGGGACAATGAGGGAGACAGGTGGTGACATGGGGGAGACAGGTGGTGACATGGGGGAGACAGATGGAGACAGGTGGCGACATGGGGTAGAAGGAGGGAGACAGGTGGCGACATGGGGGAGACATAAAGAGACAGGTGGTGACATGGGGGAGACAGAGGGAGAAAGGTGGCGACATGGGGGAGACAGGTGGTGACATGGGGGAGACAAGTGGTGACATGGGGGAGACAGAGGGAGACAGGTGGTGACATGGGGGAGACAGAGGGAGACAAGTGGCGACAGAGGGAGACAGGTGGTGACATGGGGGAGACAGAGGGAGACAAATGGCGACAGAGGGAGACAGGTGGTGACATGGGGGAGGCAGGTTGTGACATGGAGGAAACAGAGGGAGACAAGTGTTGACATGGGGGAGATGGAGGGAGACAGGTGGCGACAAGGGGGAGACAGAGGGAGACAGGTGGTGAAATGGGGGAGACAGAGGGAGACAGGTGGTGAAATGGGGAGACAGAGGGAGACAGGTGGTGACATGGGGGAGACAGAGGGAGACAGGTGGTGAAATGGGGGAAACAGGAAGAGACAGGTGGTGACATGGGTGAGACTGAGGGAGACAGGTGGTGACATGGGGGAGAAGGAGGGAGACAGGTGGCGACATGGGGGAGACAGAGGGAGAAAGATGGCGACATGGGGGAGGCAGGTGGTGACATGGGGGAGACAAGTGGTGACATGGGGGAGACAGAGGGAGACAGGTGGTAACATGGGGGAGACAGAGGGAGACAGGTGGTGACGTGGGGGAAACAGAGGGAGACAGGTGGCGACATGCGGGAGACAGAGGGAGACAGGTGGTGACATGGGGGAGTTAGGTGGTGAAATGGGGGAGACAGAGGGAGACAGGTGGTGACATGGGGGAGACAGAGGGAGACAGGTGTTGACATGGGGGAGACAGAGGGAGACAGGTGGTGACGTGGGGGAGACAGAGGGAGACAGGTGGTGACATGGGGGACAATGAGGGAGAAAGGTGGTGACATGGGGGAGACAGGTGGTGACATGGGGGAGACAGAGGGAGACAGGTGGTAACATGGGGGAGACAGAGGGAGACATGTGGTGACGTGGGGAAAACAGAGGGAGACAGGTGGCGACATGCGGGAGACAGAGGGAGACAGGTGGTGGCATGGGGGAGTTAGGTGGTGAAATGGGGGAGACAGAGGGAGACAGGTGGTGACATGGGGGAGACAGAGGGAGACAGGTGTTGACATGGGGGAAACAGAGGGAGACAGGTGGTGACATGGGGGAGACAGAGGGAGACAGGTGTTGACATGGGGGGAGAGAGGGAGACAGGTGGCGACATGGGGGAGACAGAGGGAGACAGGTGGTGACATGGGGGAGAATGAGGGAGACAGGTGGTGACATGGAGGAGACAGGTGGTGACATGGGGGAGACAAGTGGTGACATGGGGGAGACAGAGGGAGACAGGTGGTGACATGGGGGAGACAGAGGGAGACAAGTGGCGACAGAGGGAGACAGGTGGTGACATGGGGGAGTTAGGTGGTGAAATGGGGGAGACAGAGGGAGACAGGTGGTGACATGGGGGAGACAGAGGGAGACAGGTGTTGACATGGGGGAGACAGAGGGAGACAGGTGGTGACGTGGGGGAGACAGAGGGAGACAGGTGGTGACATGGGGGACAATGAGGGAGACAGGTGGTGACATGGGGGAGACAGGTGGTGACATGGGGGAGACAGAGGGAGACAGGTGGTAACATGGGGGAGACAGAGGGAGACAGGTGGTGACGTGGGGGAAACAGAGGGAGACAGGTGGCGACATGCGGGAGACAGAGGGAGACAGGTGGTGGCATGGGGGAGTTAGGTGGTGAAATGGGGGAGACAGAGGGAGACAGGTGGTGACATGGGGGAGACAGAGGGAGACAGGTGTTGACATGGGGGAAACAGAGGGAGACAGGTGGTGACATGGGGGAGACAGAGGGAGACAGGTGTTGACATGGGGGGAGAGAGGGAGACAGGTGGCGACATGGGGGAGACAGAGGGAGACAGGTGGTGACATGGGGGAGAATGAGGGAGACAGGTGGTGACATGGAGGAGACAGGTGGTGACATGGGGGAGACAGAGGGAGACAGGTGGTGACATGGGGGAGACAAGTGGTGACATGCGGGAGACAGAGGGAGACAGGTGGTGACATGGGGGAGACAGAGGGAGACAAGTGGCGACAGAGGGAGACAGGTGGTGACATGGGGGAGACAGAGGGAGATAAATGGCAACAGCCGGAGACAGGTGGTGACATGGGGGAGACAGATGGAGACAGGTGGTGACATGGGGGAGACAGAGGGAGACAGGTGGTGACATGGGGGACAATGAGGGAGACAGGTGGTGACATGGGGGAGACAGGTGGTAACATGGGGGAGACAGATGGAGACAGGTGGTGACATGGGGGAGACAGAGGGAGACAGGTGTTGACATGGGGGGGAGAGAGGGAGACAGGTGGCGACATGGTGGAGACAGAGGGAGACAGGTGGTGACATGGGGGACAATGAGGGAGACAGGTGGTGACATGGGGGAGACAGGTGGTGACATGGGGGAGACAGATGGAGACAGGTGGCGACATGGGGTAGAAGGAGGGAGACAGGTGGCGACATGGGGGAGACATAAAGAGACAGGTGGTGACATGGGGGAGACAGAGGGAGAAAGGTGGCGACATGGGGGAGACAAGTGTTGACATGGGGGAGACAAGTGGTGACATGGGGGAGACAGAGGGAGACAGGTGGTGACATGGGGGAGACAGAGGGAGACAAGTGGCGACAGAGGGAGACAGGTGGTGACATGGGGGAGACAGAGGGAGACAGGTGTTGACATGGGGGGAGAGAGGGAGACAGGTGGCGACATGGGGGAGACAGAGGGAGACAGGTGGTGACATGGGGGAGAATGAGGGAGACAGGTGGTGACATGGAGGAGACAGGTGGTGACATGGGGGAGACAGAGGGAGACAGGTGGTGACATGGGGGAGACAAGTGGTGACATGGGGGAGACAGAGGGAGACAGGTGGCGACAGAGGGAGACAGGTGGTGACATGGGGGACAATGAGGGAGACAGGTGGTGACATGGGGGAGACAGGTGGTGACATGGGGGAGACAGATGGAGACAGGTGGCGACATGGGGTAGAAGGAGGGAGACAGGTGGCGACATGGGGGAGACATAAAGAGACAGGTGGTGACATGGGGGAGACAGAGGGAGAAAGGTGGCGACATGGGGGAGACAGGTGGTGACATGGGGGAGACAAGTGGTGACATGGGGGAGACAGAGGGAGACAGGTGGTGACATGGGGGAGACAGAGGGAGACAAGTGGCGACAGAGGGAGACAGGTGGTGACATGGGGGAGACAGAGGGAGACAAATGGCGACAGAGGGAGACAGGTGGTGACATGGGGGAGGCAGGTGGTGACATGGAGGAGACAGAGGGAGACAAGTGTTGACATGGGGGAGATGGAGGGAGACAGGTGGCGACATGGGGGAGACAGAGGGAGACAGGTGGTGAAATGGGGGAGACAGAGGGAGACAGGTGGTGAAATGGGGAGACAGAGGGAGACAGGTGGTGACATGGGGGAGACAGAGGGAGACAGGTGGTGAAATGGGGGAAACAGAGGGAGACAGGTGGTGACATGGGGGAGACAGATGGAGACAAGTGGCGACATGGGGTAGACAGGAAGAGACAGGTGGTGACATGGGTGAGACTGAGGGAGACAGGTGGTGACATGGGGGAGAAGGAGGGAGACAGGTGGCGACATGGGGGAGACAGAGTGAGAAAGATGGCGACATGGGGGAGGCAGGTGGTGACATGGGGGAGACAAGTGGTGACATGGGGGAGACAGAGGGAGACAGGTGGTAACATGGGGGAGACAGAGGGAGACAGGTGGTGACGTGGGGAAACAGAGGGAGACAGGTGGCGACATGCGGGAGACAGAGGGAGACAGGTGGTGACATGGGGGAGTTAGGTGGTGAAATGGGGGAGACAGAGGGAAACAGGTGGTGACATGGGGGAGACAGAGGGAGACAGGTGTTGACATGGGGGAGACAGAGGGAGACAGGTGGTGACGTGGGGGAGACAGAGGGAGACAGGTGGTGACATGGGGGACAATGAGGGAGACAGGTGGTGACATGGGGGAGACAGGTGGTGACATGGGGGAGACAGAGGGAGACAGGTGGTAACATGGGGGAGACAGAGGAGACAGGTGGTGACGTGGGGGAAACAGAGGGAGACAGGTGGCGACATGCGGGAGACAGAGGGAGACAGGTGGTGGCATGGGGGAGTTAGGTGGTGAAATGGGGGAGACAGAGGGAGACAGGTGGTGACATGGGGGAGACAGAGGGAGACAGGTGTTGACATGGGGGAAACAGAGGGAGACAGGTGGTGAAATGGGGGAGACAGAGGGAGACAGGTGGTGACATGGGGGAAACAGAGGGAGACAGGTGGCGACATGCGGGAGACAGAGGGAGACAGGTGGTGGCATGGGGGAGTTAGGTGGTGAAATGGGGGAGACAGAGGGAGACAGGTGGTGACATGGGGGAGACAGAGGGAGACAGGTGTTGACATGGGGGGAGAGAGGGAGACAGGTGGCGACATGGGGGAGACAGAGGGAGACAGGTGGTGACATGGGGGAGAATGAGGGAGACAGGTGGTGACATGGAGGAGACAGGTGGTGACATGGGGGAGACAGAGGGAGACAGGTGGTGACATGGGGGAGACAAGTGGTGACATGGGGGAGACAGAGGGAGACAGGTGGTGACATGGGGGAGACAGAGGGAGACAAGTGGCGACAGAGGGAGACAGGTGGTGACATGGGGGACAATGAGGGAGACAGGTGGTGACATGGGGGAGACAGGTGGTGACATGGGGGAGACAGATGGAGACAGGTGGCGACATGGGGTAGAAGGAGGGAGACAGGTGGCGACATGGGGGAGACATAAAGAGACAGGTGGTGACATGGGGGAGACAGAGGGAGAAAGGTGGCGACATGGGGGAGACAGGTGGTGACATGGGGGAGACAAGTGGTGACATGGGGGAGACAGAGGGAGACAGGTGGTGACATGGGGGAGACAGAGGGAGACAAGTGGCGACAGAGGGAGACAGGTGGTGACATGGGGGAGACAGAGGGAGACAAATGGCGACAGAGGGAGACAGGTGGTGACATGGGGGAGGCAGGTGGTGACATGGAGGAGACAGAGGGAGACAAGTGTTGACATGGGGGAGATGGAGGGAGACAGGTGGCGACATGGGGGAGACAGAGGGAGACAGGTGGTGAAATGGGGGAGACAGAGGGAGACAGGTGGTGAAATGGGGAGACAGAGGGAGACAGGTGGTGACATGGGGGAGACAGAGGGAGACAGGTGGTGAAATGGGGGAAACAGAGGGAGACAGGTGGTGACATGGGGGAGACAGATGGAGACAAGTGGCGACATGGGGTAGACAGGAAGAGACAGGTGGTGACATGGGTGAGACTGAGGGAGACAGGTGGTGACATGGGGGAGAATGAGGGAGACAGATGGTGACATGGAGGAGACAGGTGGTGACATGGGGGAGACAGAGGGAGACAGGTGGTGACATGGGGGAGACAAGTGGTGACATGGGGGAGACAGAGGGAGACAGGTGTTGACATGGGGGAGAGAGGGAGACAGGTGGCGACATGGGGGAGACAGAGGGAGACAGGTGGTGACATGGGGGAGAATGAGGGAGACAGGTGGTGACATGGAGGAGACAGGTGGTGACATGGGGGAGACAGAGGGAGACAGGTGGTGACATGGGGGAGACAAGTGGTGACATGGGGGAGACAGAGGGAGACAGGTGGTGACATGGGGGAGACAGAGGGAGACAAGTGGCGACAGAGGGAGACAGGTGGTGACATGGGGGACAATGAGGGAGACAGGTGGTGACATGGGGGAGACAGGTGGTGACATGGGGGAGACAGATGGAGACAGGTGGCGACATGGGGTAGAAGGAGGGAGACAGGTGGCGACATGGGGGAGACATAAAGAGACAGGTGGTGACATGGGGGAGACAGAGGGAGAAAGGTGGCGACATGGGGGAGACAGGTGGTGACATGGGGGAGACAAGTGGTGACATGGGGGAGACAGAGGGAGACAGGTGGTGACATGGGGGAGACAGAGGGAGACAAGTGGCGACAGAGGGAGACAGGTGGTGACATGGGGGAGACAGAGGGAGACAAATGGCGACAGAGGGAGACAGGTGGTGACATGGGGGAGGCAGGTTGTGACATGGAGGAGACAGAGGGAGACAAGTGTTGACATGGGGGAGATGGAGGGAGACAGGTGGCGACATGGGGGAGACAGAGGGAGACAGGTGGTGAAATGGGGGAGACAGAGGGAGACAGGTGGTGAAATGGGGAGACAGAGGGAGACAGGTGGTGACATGGGGGAGACAGAGGGAGACAGGTGGTGAAATGGGGGAAACAGAGGGAGACAGGTGGTGACATGGGGAGACAGATGGAGACAAGTGGCGACATGTGGTAGACAGGAAGAGACAGGTGGTGACATGGGTGAGACTGAGGGAGACAGGTGGTGACATGGGGGAGAAGGAGGGAGACAGGTGGCGACATGGGGGAGACAGAGGGAGAAAGATGGTGACATGGGGGAGGCAGGTGGTGACATGGGGGAGACAAGTGGTGACATGGGGGAGACAGAGGGAGACAGGTGGTAACATGGGGGAGACAGAGGGAGACAGGTGGTGACGTGGGGGAAACAGAGGGAGACAGGTGGCGACATGCGGGAGACAGAGGGAGACAGGTGGTGACATGGGGGAGTTAGGTGGTGAAATGGGGGAGACAGAGGGAGACAGGTGGTGACATGGGGGAGACAGAGGGAGACAGGTGTTGACATGGGGGAGACAGAGGGAGACAGGTGGTGACGTGGGGGAGACAGAGGGAGACAGGTGGTGACATGGGGGACAATGAGGGAGACAGGTGGTGACATGGGGGAGACAGGTGGTGACATGGGGGAGACAGAGGGAGACAGGTGGTAACATGGGGGAGACAGAGGGAGACATGTGGTGACGTGGGGGAAACAGAGGGAGACAGGTGGCGACATGCGGGAGACAGGGGGAGACAGGTGGTGGCATGGGGGAGTTAGGTGGTGAAATGGGGGAGACAGAGGGAGACAGGTGGTGACATGGGGGAGACAGAGGGAGACAGGTGTTGACATGGGGGAAACAGAGGGAGACAGGTGGTGACATGGGGGAGACAGAGGGAGACAGGTGTTGACATGGGGGGAGAGAGGGAGACAGGTGGCGACATGGGGGAGACAGAGGGAGACAGGTGGTGACATGGGGGAGAATGAGGGAGACAGGTGGTGACATGGAGGAGACAGGTGGTGGCATGGGGGAGACAAGTGGTGACATGGGGGAGACAGAGGGAGACAGGTGGTGACATGGGGGAGACAGAGGGAGACAAGTGGCGACAGAGGGAGACAGGTGGTGACATGGGGGAGTTAGGTGGTGAAATGGGGGAGACAGAGGGAGACAGGTGGTGACATGGGGAGACAGAGGGAGACAGGTGTTGACATGGGGGAGACAGAGGGAGACAGGTGGTGACGTGGGGGAGACAGAGGGAGACAGGTGGTGACATGGGGGACAATGAGGGAGACAGGTGGTGACATGGGGGAGACAGGTGGTGACATGGGGGAGACAGAGGGAGACAGGTGGTAACATGGGGGAGACAGAGGGAGACAGGTGGTGACGTGGGGGAAACAGAGGGAGACAGGTGGCGACATGCGGGAGACAGAGGGAGACAGGTGGTGGCATGGGGGAGTTAGGTGGTGAAATGGGGGAGACAGAGGGAGACAGGTGGTGACATGGGGGAGACAGAGGGAGACAGGTGTTGACATGGGGGAAACAGAGGGAGACAGGTGGTGACATGGGGGAGACAGAGGGAGACAGGTGTTGACATGGGGGGAGAGAGGGAGACAGGTGGCGACATGGGGGAGACAGAGGGAGACAGGTGGTGACATGGGGGAGAATGAGGGAGACAGGTGGTGACATGGAGGAGACAGGTGGTGACATGGGGGAGACAGAGGGAGACAGGTGGTGACATGGGGGAGACAAGTGGTGACATGGGGGAGACAGAGGGAGACAGGTGGTGACATGGGGGAGACAGAGGGAGACAAGTGGCGACAGAGGGAGACAGGTGGTGACATGGGGGAGACAGAGGGAGATAAATGGCGACAGCGGGAGACAGGTGGTGACATGGGGGAGACAGATGGAGACAGGTGGTGACATGGGGGAGACAGAGGGAGACAGGTGGTGACATGGGGGACAATGAGGGAGACAGGTGGTGACATGGGGGAGACAGGTGGTAACATGGGGGAGACAGATGGAGACAGGTGGTGACATGGGGGAGACAGAGGGAGACAGGTGTTGACATGGGGGGAGAGAGGGAGACAGGTGGCGACATGGTGGAGACAGAGGGAGACAGGTGGTGACATGGGGGACAATGAGGGAGACAGGTGGTGACATGGGGGAGACAGGTGGTGACATGGGGGAGACAGATGGAGACAGGTGGCGACATGGGGTAGAAGGAGGGAGACAGGTGGCGACATGGGGGAGACATAAAGAGACAGGTGGTGACATGGGGGAGACAGAGGGAGAAAGGTGGCGACATGGGGGAGACAAGTGTTGACATGGGGGAGACAAGTGGTGACATGGGGGAGACAGAGGGAGACAGGTGGTGACATGGGGGAGACAGAGGGAGACAAGTGGCGACAGAGGGAGACAGGTGGTGACATGGGGGAGACAGAGGGAGACAAATGGCGACAGAGGGAGACAGGTGGTGACATGGGGGAGGCAGGTGGTGACATGGAGGAGACAGAGGGAGACAAGTGTTGACATGGGGGAGATGGAGGGAGACAGGTGGCGACATGGGGGAGACAGAGGGAGACAGGTGGTGAAATGGGGGAGACAGAGGGAGACAGGTGGTGACATGGGGAGACAGAGGGAGACAGGTGGTGACATGGGGGAGACAGAGGGAGACAGGTGGTGAAATGGGGGAAACAGAGGGAGACAGGTGGTGACATGGGGGAGACAGATGGAGACAAGTGGCGACATGTGGTAGACAGGAAGAGACAGGTGGTGACATGGGTGAGACTGAGGGAGACAGGTGGTGACATGGGGGAGAAGGAGGGAGACAGGTGGCGACATGGGGGAGACAGAGGGAGAAAGATGGCGACATGGGGGAGACAGGTGGTGACATGGGGGAGACAAGTGGTGACATGGGGGAGACAGAGGGAGACAGGTGGTAACATGGGGGAGACAGAGGGAGACAGGTGGTGACGTGGGGGAAACAGAGGGAGACAGGTGGTGACATGGGGGAGACAGAAGGAGACAGGTGGTGAAATTGGGGAGACAGAGAAATGGGGGAGACAGAGGGAGACAGGTGGTGACATGGGGAGACAGAGGGAGACAGGTGGTGACATGGGGGAGACGGATGGAGACAGGTGGCGACATGGGGGAGACAGATGGAGACAGGTGGCGACATGGGGTAGACAGAGGGAGAAAGATGGCGACATGGGGAAGACAGGTGGTGACATGGGGGAGACAAATGGTGACGTGGGGGAGACAGAGGGTGACAGGTGGTGACGTGGGGGAAACAGAGGGAGACAGGTGGCAACATGCGGGAGACAGAGGGAGACAAGTGGTGCACTGGGGAAGACAGAGGGAGACAGGTGGTGACATGGGGGAGACAGAGGGAGACAGGTGGTGACATGGGGGAGAAGAAGGGAGACAGGTAATGACATAGGGGAGACAGAGGGAGACAAGTGGCGACAGAGGGAGACAGGTGGTGACAAGGGGGAGAGAGAGGGAGACAAGTGGCGACATGGGGGAGACAGATGGAGACAGGTGGTGACATGGGGGAGACAGAGGGAGACAGGTGGTGACATGGGGAGGCATGTGGTGATATGGGGGAGAAGGAGGGAGACAGGTGGTGACATGGGGGAGAAGGAGGGAGACAGGTGGTGACATGGGGGAGACAAATGGTGACGTGGGGGAGACAGAGGGAGACAAGTGGTGACATGGGGGAGACAGAGGGAGACAGGTGGTGACATGGGGGAGACAGGGGGAAACAGGTGTTAACATGGGGGAGACAGAGGGAGACAGGTGGTGACGTGGGGGAAACAGAGGGAGACAGGTGGCGACATGCGGGAGACAGAGGGAGACAGGTGGTGGCATGGGGGAGTTAGGTGGTGAAATGGGGGAGACAGAGGGAGACAGGTGGTGACATGGGGGAGACAGAGGGAGACAGGTGTTGACATGGGGGAAACAGAGGGAGACAGGTGGTGACATGGGGGAGACAGAGGGAGACAGGTGTTGACATGGGGGGAGAGAGGGAGACAGGTGGCGACATGGGGGAGACAGAGGGAGACAGGTGGTGACATGGGGGAGAATGAGGGAGACAGGTGGTGACATGGAGGAGACAGGTGGTGACATGGGGGAGACAGAGGGAGACAGGTGGTGACATGGGGGAGACAAGTGGTGACATGGGGGAGACAGAGGGAGACAGGTGGTGACATGGGGGAGACAGAGGGAGACAAGTGGCGACAGAGGGAGACAGGTGGTGACATGGGGGAGACAGAGGGAGATAAATGGCGACAGCGGGAGACAGGTGGTGACATGGGGGAGACAGATGGAGACAGGTGGTGACATGGGGGAGACAGAGGGAGACAGGTGGTGACATGGGGGACAATGAGGGAGACAGGTGGTGACATGGGGGAGACAGGTGGTAACATGGGGGAGACAGATGGAGACAGGTGGTGACATGGGGGAGACAGAGGGAGACAGGTGTTGACATGGGGGGGAGAGAGGGAGACAGGTGGCGACATGGTGGAGACAGAGGGAGACAGGTGGTGACATGGGGGACAATGAGGGAGACAGGTGGTGACATGGGGGAGACAGGTGGTGACATGGGGGAGACAGATGGAGACAGGTGGCGACATGGGGTAGAAGGAGAGAGACAGGTGGCGACATGGGGGAGACATAAAGAGACAGGTGGTGACATGGGGGAGACAGAGGGAGACAGGTGGTGACATGGGGAGTCAGAGGGAGACAGGTGGTGACATGGGGGAGACAGAGGGAGACAGGTGGTGAAATGGGGGAAACAGAGGGAGACAGGTGGTGACATGGGGGAGACAGATGGAGACAAGTGGCGACATGTGGTAGACAGGAAGAGACAGGTGGTGACATGGGTGAGACTGAGGGAGACAGGTGGTGACATGGGGGAGAAGGAGGGAGACAGGTGGCGACATGGGGGAGACAGAGGGAGAAAGATGGCGACATGGGGGAGACAGGTGGTGACATGGGGGAGACAAGTGGTGACATGGGGGAGACATAGGGAGACAGGTGGTAACATGGGGGAGACAGAGGGAGACAGGTGGTGACGTGGGGGAAACAGAGGGAGACAGGTGGTGACATGGGGGAGACAGAAGGAGACAGATGGTGAAATTGGGGAGACAGAGAAATGGGGGAGACAGAGGGAGACAGGTGGTGACATGGGGAGACAGAGGGAGACAGGTGGTGACATGGGGGAGACGGATGGAGACAGGTGGCGACATGGGGGAGACAGATGGAGACAGGTGGCGACATGGGGTAGACAGAGGGAGAAAGATGGCGACATGGGGAAGACAGGTGGTGACATGGGGGAGACAAATGGTGACGTGGGGGAGACAGAGGGTGACAGGTGGTGACGTGGGGAAACAGAGGGAGACAGGTGGCAACATGCGGGAGACAGAGGGAGACAAGTGGTGCACTGGGGAAGACAGAGGGAGACAGGTGGTGACATGGGGGAGACAGAGGGAGACAGGTGGTGACATGGGGGAGAAGAAGGGAGACAGGTAATGACATAGGGGAGACAGAGGGAGACAAGTGGCGACAGAGGGAGACAGGTGGTGACAAGGGGGAGAGAGAGGGAGACAAGTGGCGACATGGGGGAGACAGATGGAGACAGGTGGTGACATGGGGGAGACAGAGGGAGACAGGTGGTGACATGGGGAGGCATGTGGTGATATGGGGGAGAAGGAGGGAGACAGGTGGTGACATGGGGGAGAAGGAGGGAGACAGGTGGTGACATGGGGGAGACAAATGGTGACGTGGGGGAGACAGAGGGAGACAAGTGGTGACATGGGGGAGACAGAGGGAGACAGGTGGTGACATGGGGGAGACAGGGGGAAACAGGTGTTAACATGGGGGAGACAGAGGGAGACAGGTGGTGACGTGGGGGAAACAGAGGGAGACAGGTGGCGACATGCGGGAGACAGAGGGAGACAGGTGGTGGCATGGGGGAGTTAGGTGGTGAAATGGGGGAGACAGAGGGAGACAGGTGGTGACATGGGGGAGACAGAGGGAGACAGGTGTTGACATGGGGGAAACAGAGGGAGACAGGTGGTGACATGGGGGAGACAGAGGGAGACAGGTGTTGACATGGGGGGAGAGAGGGAGACAGGTGGCGACATGGGGGAGACAGAGGGAGACAGGTGGTGACATGGGGGAGAATGAGGGAGACAGGTGGTGACATGGAGGAGACAGGTGGTGACATGGGGGAGACAGAGGGAGACAGGTGGTGACATGGGGGAGACAAGTGGTGACATGGGGGAGACAGAGGGAGACAGGTGGTGACATGGGGGAGACAGAGGGAGACAAGTGGCGACAGAGGGAGACAGGTGGTGACATGGGGGAGACAGAGGGAGATAAATGGCGACAGCGGGAGACAGGTGGTGACATGGGGGAGACAGATGGAGACAGGTGGTGACATGGGGGAGACAGAGGGAGACAGGTGGTGACATGGGGGACAATGAGGGAGACAGGTGGTGACATGGGGGAGACAGGTGGTAACATGGGGGAGACAGATGGAGACAGGTGGTGACATGGGGGAGACAGAGGGAGACAGGTGTTGACATGGGGGGGAGAGAGGGAGACAGGTGGCGACATGGTGGAGACAGAGGGAGACAGGTGGTGACATGGGGGACAATGAGGGAGACAGGTGGTGTCATGGGGGAGACAGGTGGTGACATGGGGGAGACAGATGGAGACAGGTGGCGACATGGGGTAGAAGGAGAGAGACAGGTGGCGACATGGGGGAGACATAAAGAGACAGGTGGTGACATGGGGGAGACAGAGGGAGAAAGGTGGCGACATGGGGGAGACAGGTGGTGACATGGGGGAGATAAGTGGTGACATGGGGGAGACAGAGGGAGACAGGTGG
The DNA here is from genome assembly GCF_036934945.1 of Oncorhynchus masou masou. NCBI lineage: Eukaryota > Metazoa > Chordata > Actinopteri > Salmoniformes > Salmonidae > Oncorhynchus > Oncorhynchus masou. The sequence goes on from NC_088243.1 coordinate 18,026,937, forward strand.
TGACATGGGGGAGACAGAGGGAGACAAGTGGCGACAGAGGGAGACAGGTGGTGACATGGGGGAGACAGAGGGAGACAAATGGCGACAGAGGGAGACAGGTGGTGACATGGGGGAGGCAGGTGGTGACATGGAGGAGACAGAGGGAGACAAGTGTTGACATGGGGGAGATGGAGGGAGACAGGTGGCGACATGGGGGAGACAGAGGGAGACAGGTGGTGAAATGGGGGAGACAGAGGGAGACAGGTGGTGACATGGGGAGACAGAGGGAGACAGGTGGTGACATGGGGGAGACAGAGGGAGACAGGTGGTGAAATGGGGGAAACGGAGGGAGACAGGTGGTGACATGGGGGAGACAGATGGAGACAAGTGGCGACATGTGGTAGACAGGAAGAGACAGGTGGTGACATGGGTGAGACTGAGGGAGACAGGTGGTGACATGGGGGAGAAGGAGGGAGACAGGTGGCGACATGGGGGAGACAGAGGGAGAAAGATGGCGACATGGGGGAGACAAGTGGTGACATGGGGGAGACAGAGGGAGACAGGTGGTAACATGGGGGAGACAGAGGGAGACAGGTGGTGACGTGGGGGAAACAGAGGGAGACAGGTGGTGACATGGGGGAGACAGAAGGAGACAGGTGGTGAAATTGGGAGACAGAGAAATGGGGGAGACAGAGGGAGACAGGTGGTGACATGGGGAGACAGAGGGAGACAGGTGGTGACATGGGGGAGACGGATGGAGACAGGTGGCGACATGGGGGAGACAGATGGAGACAGGTGGCGACATGGGGTAGACAGAGGGAGAAAGACGGCGACATGGGGAAGACAGGTGGTGACATGGGGGAGACAAATGGTGACGTGGGGGAGACAGAGGGTGACAGGTGGTGACGTGGGGGAAACAGAGGGAGACAGGTGGCAACATGCGGGAGACAGAGGGAGACAAGTGGTGCACTGGGGAAGACAGAGGGAGACAGGTGGTGACATGGGGGAGACAGAGGGAGACAGGTGGTGACATGGGGGAGAAGAAGGGAGACAGGTAATGACATAGGGGAGACAGAGGGAGACAAGTGGCGACAGAGGGAGACAGGTGGTGACAAGGGGGAGACAGAGGGAGACAAGTGGCGACATGGGGGAGACAGATGGAGACAGGTGGTGACATGGGGGAGACAGAGGGAGACAGGTGGTGACATGGGGAGGCATGTGGTGATATGGGGGAGAAGGAGGGAGACAGGTGGTGACATGGGGGAGAAGGAGGGAGACAGGTGGTGACATGGGGGAGACAAATGGTGACGTGGGGGAGACAGAGGGAGACAAGTGGTGACATGAGGGAGACAGAGGGAGACAGGTGGTGACATGGGGGAGACAGGGGGAAACAGGTGTTAACATGGGGGAGACATGTGGTGACATGGGGGAGACAGAGGGAGACAAGTGGCGACAGAGGGAGACAGGTGGTGACATGGGGGAAACAGGTGGTGACATGGGGGAGAAAGAGGGAGACAAGTGGCATCATGGGGGAGACAGATGGAGACAGGTGGTGACATGGGGGAGACAGAGGGAGACAAGTGGCGACAGAGGGAGACAGGTGGTGACATGGGGGAAACAGGTGGTGACATGGGGGAGACAGAGGGAGACAAGTGGCGTCATGGGGGAGACAGATGGAGACAGGTGGTGACATGGGGGAGAAGGAGAGAGACAGGTGGTGACATGGGGGAGACAAAGTGGTGACATGAGCGAGACAGAGGAGACAGGTGGTGACATGGGGGAGACAAGTGGTGACATGGGGGAGACAGAGGGAGACAAGTGGTGACATGGGGGAGACGGAGAGAGACAGGTGGTGACATGGGGGAGAAGGAGGGAGACAGGTAGTGACATGGGGAGACAGAGGGAGACAGGTGGTGACATGGGGGAGACAGAGGGAGACAGGTGGTGAAATGGGGGAAACGGATGGAGACAGGTGGTGACATGGGGGAGACAGATGGAGACAAGTGGCGACATGTGGTAGACAGGAAGAGACAGGTGGTGACATGGGTGAGACTGAGGGAGACAGGTGGTGACATGGGGGAGAAGGAGGGAGACAGGTGGCGACATGGGGGAGACAGAGGGAGAAAGATGGCGACATGGGGGAGACAGGTGGTGACATGGGGGAGACAAGTGGTGACATGGGGGAGACAGGTGGTAACATGGGGGAGACAGAGGGAGACAGGTGGTGACGTGGGGGAAACAGAGGGAGACAGGTGGTGACATGGGGGAGACAGAAGGAGACAGGTGGTGAAATTGGGGAGACAGAGAAATGGGGGAGACAGAGGGAGACAGGTGGTGACATGGGGAGACAGAGGGAGACAGGTGGTGACATGGGGGAGACGGATGGAGACAGGTGGCGACATGGGGGAGACAGATGGAGACAGGTGGCGACATGGGGTAGACAGAGGGAGAAAGACGGTGACATGGGGAAGACAGGTGGTGACATGGGGGAGACAAATGGTGACGTGGGGGAGACAGAGGGTGACAGGTGGTGACGTGGGGGAAACAGAGGGAGACAGGTGGCAACATGCGGGAGACAGAGGGAGACAAGTGGTGCACTGGGGAAGACAGAGGGAGACAGGTGGTGACATGGGGGAGACAGAGGGAGACAGGTGGTGACATGGGGGAAGAAGGGAGACAGGTAATGACATAGGGGAGACAGAGGGAGACAAGTGGCGACAGAGGGAGACAGGTGGTGACAAGGGGGAGACAGAGGGAGACAAGTGGCGACATGGGGGAGACAGATGGAGACAGGTGGTGACATGGGGGAGACAGAGGGAGACAGGTGGTGACATGGGGAGGCATGTGGTGATATGGGGGAGAAGGAGGGAGACAGGTGGTGACATGGGGGAGAAGGAGGGAGACAGGTGGTGACATGGGGGAGACAAATGGTGACGTGGGGGAGACAGAGGGAGACAAGTGGTGACATGAGGGAGACAGAGGGAGACAGGTGGTGACATGGGGGAGACAGGGGGAAACAGGTGTTAACATGGGGGAGACATGTGGTGACATGGGGGAGACAGAGGGAGACAAGTGGCGACAGAGGGAGACAGGTGGTGACATGGGGGAAACAGGTGGTGACATGGGGGAGAAAGAGGGAGACAAGTGGCGTCATGGGGGAGACAGATGGAGACAGGTGGTGACATGGGGGAGACAGAGGGAGACAAGTGGCGACAGAGGGAGACAGGTGGTGACATGGGGGAAACAGGTGGTGACATGGGGGAGACAGAGGGAGACAAGTGTTGACATGGGGGAGATGGAGGGAGACAGGTGGCGACATGGGGGAGACAGAGGGAGACAGGTGGTGAAATGGGGGAGACAGAGGGAGACAGGTGGTGACATGGGGGAGACAGAGGGAGACAGGTGGTGAAATGGGGGAAACGGAGGGAGACAGGTGGTGACATGGGGGAGACAGATGGAGACAAGTGGCGACATGTGGTAGACAGGAAGAGACAGGTGGTGACATGGGTGAGACTGAGGGAGACAGGTGGTGACATGGGGGAGAAGGAGGGAGACAGGTGGCGACATGGGGGAGACAGAGGGAGAAAGATGGCGACATGGGGGAGACAGGTGGTGACATGGGGGAGACAAGTGGTGACATGGGGGAGACAGAGGGAGACAGGTGGTAACATGGGGGAGACAGAGGGAGACAGGTGGTGACGTGGGGGAAACAGAGGGAGACAGGTGGTGACATGGGGGAGACAGAAGGAGACAGGTGGTGAAATTGGGGAGACAGAGAAATGGGGGAGACAGAGGGAGACAGGTGGTGACATGGGGAGACAGAGGGAGACAGGTGGTGACATGGGGGAGACGGATGGAGACAGGTGGCGACATGGGGGAGACAGATGGAGACAGGTGGCGACATGGGGTAGACAGAGGGAGAAAGACGGCGACATGGGGAAGACAGGTGGTGACATGGGGGAGACAAATGGTGACGTGGGGGAGACAGAGGGTGACAGGTGGTGACGTGGGGGAAACAGAGGGAGACAGGTGGCAACATGCGGGAGACAGAGGGAGACAAGTGGTGCACTGGGGAAGACAGAGGGAGACAGGTGGTGACATGGGGGAGACAGAGGGAGACAGGTGGTGACATGGGGGAGAAGAAGGGAGACAGGTAATGACATAGGGGAGACAGAGGGAGACAAGTGGCGACAGAGGGAGACAGGTGGTGACAAGGGGGAGACAGAGGGAGACAAGTGGCGACATGGGGGAGACAGATGGAGACAGGTGGTGACATGGGGGAGACAGAGGGAGACAGGTGGTGACATGGGGAGGCATGTGGTGATATGGGGGAGAAGGAGGGAGACAGGTGGTGACATGGGGGAGAAGGAGGGAGACAGGTGGTGACATGGGGGAGACAAATGGTGACGTGGGGGAGACAGAGGGAGACAAGTGGTGACATGAGGGAGACAGAGGGAGACAGGTGGTGACATGGGGGAGACAGGGGGAAACAGGTGTTAACATGGGGGAGACATGTGGTGACATGGGGGAGACAGAGGGAGACAAGTGGCGACAGAGGGAGACAGGTGGTGACATGGGGGAAACAGGTGGTGACATGGGGGAGAAAGAGGGAGACAAGTGGCGTCATGGGGGAGACAGATGGAGACAGGTGGTGACATGGGGGAGACAGAGGGAGACAAGTGGCGTCATGGGGGAGACAGATGGAGACAGGTGGTGACATGGGGGAGAAGGAGAGAGACAGGTGGTGACATGGGGGAGACAGAGGGAGACAAAGTGGTGACATGAGCGAGACAGAGGAGACAGGTGGTGACATGGGGGAGACAAGTGGTGACATGGGGGAGACAGAGGGAGACAAGTGGTGACATGGGGGAGACGGAGAGAGACAGGTGGTGACATGGGGGAGAAGGAGGGAGACAGGTAGTGACATGGGGGAGAAGGAGGGAGACAGGTGGTGACATGGGGGAGACAGAGGGAGACAAGTGGCGACAGAGGAGGACAGGTGGTGACATGGGGGAAACAGGTGGTGACATGGGGGAGACAGAGGGAGACAAGTGGCAACATGGGGGAGACAGATGGAGACAGGTGGTGACATGGGGGAGAAGGAGGGAGACAAGTGGTGACATGAGCGAGACAGAGGAGGCAGGTGGTGACATAGGGGAGAAGGAGGGAGATAGGTGGTGACATGGGGGAGACAGAGGGAAACAGGTGGTGACATGGGGGAGAAGGAGGGAGACAGGTGGTGACATGGTGGAGACAAAGGTAGACACGTGGTGACATGGGGGAGACAGGTGGTGACATGGGGAGACAGAGGGAGACAAGTGGTGACATGGGGGAGACGGAGGGAGACAGGTGGTGAAATGGGGGAGACAGAGGGAGACAGGTGGTGACATGGGGGAGACAGAAGGAGACAGGTGGTGAAATGGGGGAGACAGAGGGAGACAGGTGGTGACATGGGGAGACAGAGGGAGACAGGTGGTGACATGGGGGAGACAGAGGGAGACAGGTGGTGACATGGGGGAGACAGATGGAGACAGGTGGCGACATGGGGTAGACAGAGGGAGACAGGTGGTGCACTGGGGAAGACAGAGGGAGACAGGTGGTGACATGGGGGAGACAAATGGTGACGTGGGGGAGACAGAGGGTGACAGGTGGTGACGTGGGGGAAACAGAGGGAGACAGGTGGCAACATGCGGGAGACAGAGGGAGACAAGTGGTGCACTGGGGAAGACAGAGGGAGACAGGTGGTGACATGGGGGAGACAGAGGGAGACAGGTGGTGACATGGGGAGGCATGTGGTGATATGGGGGAGAAGGAGGGAGACAGGTGGTGACATGGGGGAGAAGGAGGGAGATAGGTGATGACATGGGGGAGACAAGTGGTGACATGGGGGAGACAGAGGGAGACAAGTGGTGACATGGGGGAGACGGAGAGAGACAGGTGGTGACATGGGGCAGAAGGAGGGAGACAGGTGGTGACATGGGGGAGAAGGAGGGAGACAGGTGGTGACATGGGGGAGACAGAGGGAAACAGGTGGTGACATGGGGGAGAAGGAGGGAGACAGGTGGTGACATGGTGGAGACAAAGGGAGACAAGTGGTGACATGGGGCAGACAGAGGAAGACAGGTGGCGACATTGGGGAGACAGAGGGAGACATGGGGGAGAGAGAGGGAGACAAGTGGTGCACTGGCGGAGACCGAGGGAGACAGGTGGTGACATGGGGGAGACAGAGGGAGACAGGTGGCGACATGGGGGAGAATGAGGGAGACAGGTGGCGACATGGGGGAGACAGAGGGAGACAGGTGGTGACATGGGGGAGACAGAGGGAGACAGGTGGTGAAATGGGGGAGAGAGAGGGAGACAGGTGGTGACATGGGGGAGACAGGTGGTGACATGGCGGAGACCGAGGGAGACAGGTGGTGACGTGGGGGAGACAGAGGGTGACAGGTGGTGACGTGGGGGAAACAGAGGGAGACAGGTGGCAACATGCGGGAGACAGAGGGAGACAAGTGGTGCACTGGGGAAGACAGAGGGAGACAGGTGGTGACATGGGGGAGACAGAGGGAGACAGGTGGTGACATGGGGGAGAAGAAGGGAGACAGGTAATGACATAGGGGAGACAGAGGGAGACAAGTGGCGACAGAGGGAGACAGGTGGTGACAAGGGGGAGAGAGAGGGAGACAAGTGGCGACATGGGGGAGACAGATGGAGACAGGTGGTGACATGGGGGAGACAGAGGGAGACAGGTGGTGACATGGGGAGGCATGTGGTGATATGGGGGAGAAGGAGGGAGACAGGTGGTGACATGGGGGAGAAGGAGGGAGACAGGTGGTGACATGGGGGAGACAAATGGTGACGTGGGGGAGACAGAGGGAGACAAGTGGTGACATGGGGGAGACAGAGGGAGACAGGTGGTGACATGGGGGAGACAGGGGGAAACAGGTGTTAACATGGGGGAGACAGAGGGAGACAGGTGGTGACATGGGGGAAACAGAGGGAGACAGGTGGCGACATGCGGGAGACAGAGGGAGACAGGTGGTGGCATGGGGGAGTTAGGTGGTGAAATGGGGGAGACAGAGGGAGACAGGTGGTGACATGGGGGAGACAGAGGGAGACAGGTGTTGACATGGGGGAAACAGAGGGAGACAGGTGGTGACATGGGGGAGACAGAGGGAGACAGGTGTTGACATGGGGGGAGAGAGGGAGACAGGTGGCGACATGGGGGAGACAGAGGGAGAAAGATGGCGACATGGGGGAGACAGGTGGTGACATGGGGGAGACAAGTGGTGACATGGGGGAGACAGAGGGAGACAGGTGGTAACATGGGGGAGACAGAGGGAGACAGGTGGTGACGTGGGGGAAACAGAGGGAGACAGGTGGTGACATGGGGGAGACAGAAGGAGACAGGTGGTGAAATTGGGGAGACAGAGAAATGGGGGAGACAGAGGGAGACAGGTGGTGACATGGGGAGACAGAGGGAGACAGGTGGTGACATGGGGGAGACGGATGGAGACAGGTGGCGACATGGGGGAGACAGATGGAGACAGGTGGCGACATGGGGTAGACAGAGGGAGAAAGACGGCGACATGGGGAAGACAGGTGGTGACATGGGGGAGACAAATGGTGACGTGGGGGAGACAGAGGGTGACAGGTGGTGACGTGGGGGAAACAGAGGGAGACAGGTGGCAACATGCGGGAGACAGAGGGAGACAAGTGGTGACATGGGGGAGACAGAGGGAGACAAGTGGTGCACTGGGGAAGACAGAGGGAGACAGGTGGTGACATGGGGGAGACAGAGGGAGACAGGTGGTGACATGGGGGAGAAGAAGGGAGACAGGTAATGACATAGGGGAGACAGAGGGAGACAAGTGGCGACAGAGGGAGACAGGTGGTGACAAGGGGGAGACAGAGGGAGACAAGTGGCGACATGGGGGAGACAGATGGAGACAGGTGGTGACATGGGGGAGACAGAGGGAGACAGGTGGTGACATGGGGAGGCATGTGGTGATATGGGGGAGAAGGAGGGAGACAGGTGGTGACATGGGGGAGAAGGAGGGAGACAGGTGGTGACATGGGGGAGACAAATGGTGACGTGGGGGAGACAGAGGGAGACAAGTGGTGACATGAGGGAGACAGAGGGAGACAGGTGGTGACATGGGGGAGACAGGGGGAAACAGGTGTTAACATGGGGGAGACATGTGGTGACATGGGGGAGACAGAGGGAGATAAGTGGCGACAGAGGGAGACAGGTGGTGACATGGGGGAAACAGGTGGTGACATGGGGGAGAAAGAGGGAGACAAGTGGCGTCATGGGGGAGACAGATGGAGACAGGTGGTGACATGGGGGAGACAGAGGGAGACAAGTGGCGACAGAGGGAGACAGGTGGTGACATGGGGGAAACAGGTGGTGACATGGGGGAGACAGAGGGAGACAAGTGGCGTCATGGGGGAGACAGATGGAGACAGGTGGTGACATGGGGGAGAAGGAGAGAGACAGGTGGTGACATGGGGGAGACAGAGGGAGACAAAGTGGTGACATGAGCGAGACAGAGGAGACAGGTGGTGACATGGGGGAGACAAGTGGTGACATGGGGGAGACAGAGGGAGACAAGTGGTGACATGGGGGAGACGGAGAGAGACAGGTGGTGACATGGGGGAGAAGGAGGGAGACAGGTAGTGACATGGGGGAGAAGGAGGGAGACAGGTGGTGACATGGGGGAGACAGAGGGAGACAAGTGGCGACAGAGGAGGACAGGTGGTGACATGGGGGAAACAGGTGGTGACATGGGGGAGACAGAGGGAGACAAGTGGCAACATGGGGGAGACAGATGGAGACAGGTGGTGACATGGGGGAGAAGGAGGGAGACAAGTGGTGACATGAGCGAGACAGAGGAGGCAGGTGGTGACATAGGGGAGAAGGAGGGAGATAGGTGGTGACATGGGGGAGACAGAGGGAAACAGGTGGTGACATGGGGGAGAAGGAGGGAGACAGGTGGTGACATGGTGGAGACAAAGGTAGACACGTGGTGACATGGGGGAGACAGGTGGTGACATGGGGAGACAGAGGGAGACAAGTGGTGACATGGGGGAGACGGAGGGAGACAGGTGGTGAAATGGGGGAGACAGAGGGAGACAGGTGGTGACATGGGGGAGACAGAAGGAGACAGGTGGTGAAATGGGGGAGACAGAGGGAGACAGGTGGTGACATGGGGAGACAGAGGGAGACAGGTGGTGACATGGGGGAGACAGAGGGAGACAGGTGGTGACATGGGGGAGACAGATGGAGACAGGTGGCGACATGGGGTAGACAGAGGGAGACAGGTGGTGCACTGGGGAAGACAGAGGGAGACAGGTGGTGACATGGGGGAGACAAATGGTGACGTGGGGGAGACAGAGGGTGACAGGTGGTGACGTGGGGGAAACAGAGGGAGACAGGTGGCAACATGCGGGAGACAGAGGGAGACAAGTGGTGCACTGGGGAAGACAGAGGGAGACAGGTGGTGACATGGGGGAGACAGAGGGAGACAGGTGGTGACATGGGGAGGCATGTGGTGATATGGGGGAGAAGGAGGGAGACAGGTGGTGACATGGGGGAGAAGGAGGGAGATAGGTGATGACATGGGGGAGACAAGTGGTGACATGGGGGAGACAGAGGGAGACAAGTGGTGACATGGGGGAGACGGAGAGAGACAGGTGGTGACATGGGGCAGACGGAGGGAGACAGGTGGTGACATGGGGGAGAAGGAGGGAGACAGGTGGTGACATGGGGGAGACAGAGGGAAACAGGTGGTGACATGGGGGAGAAGGAGGAGACAGGTGGTGACATGGTGGAGACAAAGGGAGACAAGTGGTGACATGGGGCAGACAGAGGAAGACAGGTGGCGACATTGGGGAGACAGAGGGAGACATGGGGGAGAGAGAGGGAGACAAGTGGTGCACTGGCGGAGACCGAGGGAGACAGGTGGTGACATGGGGGAGACAGAGGGAGACAGGTGGCGACATGGGGGAGAATGAGGGAGACAGGTGGCGACATGGGGGAGACAGAGGGAGACAGGTGGTGACATGGGGGAGACAGAGGGAGACAGGTGGTGAAATGGGGGAGAGAGAGGGAGACAGGTGGTGACATGGGGGAGACAGGTGGTGACATGGCGGAGACCGAGGGAGACAGGTGGTGACGTGGGGGAGACAGAGGGTGACAGGTGGTGACGTGGGGGAAACAGAGGGAGACAGGTGGCAACATGCGGGAGACAGAGGGAGACAAGTGGTGCACTGGGGAAGACAGAGGGAGACAGGTGGTGACATGGGGGAGACAGAGGGAGACAGGTGGTGACATGGGGGAGAAGAAGGGAGACAGGTAATGACATAGGGGAGACAGAGGGAGACAAGTGGCGACAGAGGGAGACAGGTGGTGACAAGGGGGAGAGAGAGGGAGACAAGTGGCGACATGGGGGAGACAGATGGAGACAGGTGGTGACATGGGGGAGACAGAGGGAGACAGGTGGTGACATGGGGAGGCATGTGGTGATATGGGGGAGAAGGAGGGAGACAGGTGGTGACATGGGGGAGAAGGAGGGAGACAGGTGGTGACATGGGGGAGACAAATGGTGACGTGGGGGAGACAGAGGGAGACAAGTGGTGACATGGGGGAGACAGAGGGAGACAGGTGGTGACATGGGGGAGACAGGGGGAAACAGGTGTTAACATGGGGGAGACAGAGGGAGACAGGTGGTGACGTGGGGGAAACAGAGGGAGACAGGTGGCGACATGCGGGAGACAGAGGGAGACAGGTGGTGGCATGGGGGAGTTAGGTGGTGAAATGGGGGAGACAGAGGGAGACAGGTGGTGACATGGGGGAGACAGAGGGAGACAGGTGTTGACATGGGGGAAACAGAGGGAGACAGGTGGTGACATGGGGGAGACAGAGGGAGACAGGTGTTGACATGGGGGGAGAGAGGGAGACAGGTGGCGACATGGGGGAGACAGAGGGAGAAAGATGGCGACATGGGGGAGACAGGTGGTGACATGGGGGAGACAAGTGGTGACATGGGGGAGACAGAGGGAGACAGGTGGTAACATGGGGGAGACAGAGGGAGACAGGTGGTGACGTGGGGGAAACAGAGGGAGACAGGTGGTGACATGGGGGAGACAGAAGGAGACAGGTGGTGAAATTGGGGAGACAGAGAAATGGGGGAGACAGAGGGAGACAGGTGGTGACATGGGGAGACAGAGGGAGACAGGTGGTGACATGGGGGAGACGGATGGAGACAGGTGGCGACATGGGGGAGACAGATGGAGACAGGTGGCGACATGGGGTAGACAGAGGGAGAAAGACGGCGACATGGGGAAGACAGGTGGTGACATGGGGGAGACAAATGGTGACGTGGGGGAGACAGAGGGTGACAGGTGGTGACGTGGGGGAAACAGAGGGAGACAGGTGGCAACATGCGGGAGACAGAGGGAGACAAGTGGTGACATGGGGGAGACAGAGGGAGACAGGTGGTGACATGGGGGAGAAGAAGGGAGACAGGTAATGACATAGGGGAGACAGAGGGAGACAAGTGGCGACAGAGGGAGACAGGTGGTGACAAGGGGGAGACAGAGGGAGACAAGTGGCGACATGGGGGAGACAGATGGAGACAGGTGGTGACATGGGGGAGACAGAGGGAGACAGGTGGTGACATGGGGAGGCATGTGGTGATATGGGGGAGAAGGAGGGAGACAGGTGGTGACATGGGGGAGAAGGAGGGAGACAGGTGGTGACATGGGGGAGACAAATGGTGACGTGGGGGAGACAGAGGGAGACAAGTGGTGACATGAGGGAGACAGAGGGAGACAGGTGGTGACATGGGGGAGACAGGGGGAAACAGGTGTTAACATGGGGGAGACATGTGGTGACATGGGGGAGACAGAGGGAGACAAGTGGCGACAGAGGGAGACAGGTGGTGACATGGGGGAAACAGGTGGTGACATGGGGGAGAAAGAGGGAGACAAGTGGCGTCATGGGGGAGACAGATGGAGACAGGTGGTGACATGGGGGAGACAGAGGGAGACAAGTGGCGACAGAGGGAGACAGGTGGTGACATGGGGGAAACAGGTGGTGACATGGGGGAGACAGAGGGAGACAAGTGGCGTCATGGGGGAGACAGATGGAGACAGGTGGTGACATGGGGGAGAAGGAGAGAGACAGGTGGTGACATGGGGGAGACAGAGGGAGACAAAGTGGTGACATGAGCGAGACAGAGGAGACAGGTGGTGACATGGGGGAGACAAGTGGTGACATGGGGGAGACAGAGGGAGACAAGTGGTGACATGGGGGAGACGGAGAGAGACAGGTGGTGACATGGGGGAGAAGGAGGGAGACAGGTAGTGACATGGGGGAGAAGGAGGGAGACAGGTGGTGACATGGGGGAGACAGAGGGAGACAAGTGGCGACAGAGGAGGACAGGTGGTGACATGGGGGAAACAGGTGGTGACATGGGGGAGACAGAGGGAGACAAGTGGCAACATGGGGGAGACAGATGGAGACAGGTGGTGACATGGGGGAGAAGGAGGGAGACAAGTGGTGACATGAGCGAGACAGAGGAGGCAGGTGGTGACATAGGGGAGAAGGAGGGAGATAGGTGGTGACATGGGGGAGACAGAGGGAAACAGGTGGTGACATGGGGGAGAAGGAGGGAGACAGGTGGTGACATGGTGGAGACAAAGGTAGACAAGTGGTGACATGGGGGAGACAGGTGGTGACATGGGGAGACAGAGGGAGACAAGTGGTGACATGGGGGAGACGGAGGGAGACAGGTGGTGAAATGGGGGAGACAGAGGGAGACAGGTGGTGACATGGGGGAGACAGAAGGAGACAGGTGGTGAAATGGGGGAGACAGAGGGAGACAGGTGGTGACATGGGGAGACAGAGGGAGACAGGTGGTGACATGGGGGAGACAGAGGGAGACAGGTGGTGACATGGGGGAGACAGATGGAGACAGGTGGCGACATGGGGTAGACAGAGGGAGACAGGTGGTGCACTGGGGAAGACAGAGGGAGACAGGTGGTGACATGGGGGAGACAAATGGTGACGTGGGGGAGACAGAGGGAGACAAGTGGCGACAGAGGGAGACAGGTGGTGACAAGGGGGAGACAGAGGGAGACAAGTGGCGACATGGGGGAGACAGATGGAGACAGGTGGTGACATGGGGGAGACAGAGGGAGACAGGTGGTGACATGGGGAGGCATGTGGTGATATGGGGGAGAAGGAGGGAGACAGGTGGTGACATGGGGGAGAAGGAGGGAGACAGGTGGTGACATGGGGGAGACAAATGGTGACGTGGGGGAGACAGAGGGAGACAAGTGGTGACATGAGGGAGACAGAGGGAGACAGGTGGTGACATGGGGGAGACAGGGGGAAACAGGTGTTAACATGGGGGAGACATGTGGTGACATGGGGGAGACAGAGGGAGACAAGTGGCGACAGAGGGAGACAGGTGGTGACATGGGGGAAACAGGTGGTGACATGGGGGAGAAAGAGGGAGACAAGTGGCGTCATGGGGGAGACAGATGGAGACAGGTGGTGACATGGGGGAGACAGAGGGAGACAAGTGGCGACAGAGGGAGACAGGTGGTGACATGGGGGAAACAGGTGGTGACATGGGGGAGACAGAGGGAGACAAGTGGCGTCATGGGGGAGACAGATGGAGACAGGTGGTGACATGGGGGAGAAGGAGAGAGACAGGTGGTGACATGGGGGAGACAGAGGGAGACAAAGTGGTGACATGAGCGAGACAGAGGAGACAGGTGGTGACATGGGGGAGACAAGTGGTGACATGGGGGAGACAGAGGGAGACAAGTGGTGACATGGGGGAGACGGAGAGAGACAGGTGGTGACATGGGGGAGAAGGAGGGAGACAGGTAGTGACATGGGGGAGAAGGAGGGAGACAGGTGGTGACATGGGGGAGACAGAGGGAGACAAGTGGCGACAGAGGAGGACAGGTGGTGACATGGGGGAAACAGGTGGTGACATGGGGGAGACAGAGGGAGACAAGTGGCAACATGGGGGAGACAGATGGAGACAGGTGGTGACATGGGGGAGAAGGAGGGAGACAAGTGGTGACATGAGCGAGACAGAGGAGGCAGGTGGTGACATAGGGGAGAAGGAGGGAGATAGGTGGTGACATGGGGGAGACAGAGGGAAACAGGTGGTGACATGGGGGAGAAGGAGGGAGACAGGTGGTGACATGGTGGAGACAAAGGTAGACAAGTGGTGACATGGGGGAGACAGGTGGTGACATGGGGAGACAGAGGGAGACAAGTGGTGACATGGGGGAGACGGAGGGAGACAGGTGGTGAAATGGGGGAGACAGAGGGAGACAGGTGGTGACATGGGGGAGACAGAAGGAGACAGGTGGTGAAATGGGGGAGACAGAGGGAGACAGGTGGTGACATGGGGAGACAGAGGGAGACAGGTGGTGACATGGGGGAGACAGAGGGAGACAGGTGGTGACATGGGGGAGACAGATGGAGACAGGTGGCGACATGGGGTAGACAGAGGGAGACAGGTGGTGCACTGGGGAAGACAGAGGGAGACAGGTGGTGACATGGGGGAGACAAATGGTGACGTGGGGGAGACAGAGGGTGACAGGTTGTGACGTGGGGGAAACAGAGGGAGACAGGTGGCAACATGCGGGAGACAGAGGGAGACAAGTGGTGCACTGGGGAAGACAGAGGGAGACAGGTGGTGACATGGGGGAGACAGAGGGAGACAGGTGGTGACATGGGGAGGCATGTGGTGATATGGGGGAGAAGGAGGGAGACAGGTGGTGACATGGGGGAGAAGGAGGGAGATAGGTGATGACATGGGGGAGACAAGTGGTGACATGGGGGAGACAGAGGGAGACAAGTGGTGACATGGGGGAGACGGAGAGAGACAGGTGGTGACATGGGGCAGAAGGAGGGAGACAGGTGGTGACATGGGGGAGAAGGAGGGAGACAGGTGGTGACATGGGGGAGACAGAGGGAAACAGGTGGTGACATGGGGGAGAAGGAGGGAGACAGGTGGTGACATGGTGGAGACAAAGGGAGACAAGTGGTGACATGGGGCAGACAGAGGAAGACAGGTGGCGACATTGGGGAGACAGAGGGAGACATGGGGGAGAGAGAGGGAGACAAGTGGTGCACTGGCGGAGACCGAGGGAGACAGGTGGTGACATGGGGGAGACAGAGGGAGACAGGTGGCGACATGGGGGAGAATGAGGGAGACAGGTGGCGACATGGGGGAGACAGAGGGAGACAGGTGGTGACATGGGGGAGACAGAGGGAGACAGGTGGTGAAATGGGGGAGAGAGAGGGAGACAGGTGGTGACATGGGGGAGACAGGTGGTGACATGGGGGAGACAGATGGAGACAGGTGGCGACATGGGGAGACAGAGGGAGACAAGTGGTGACATGGGGGAGACGGAGGGAGACAGGTGGTGAAATGGGGGAGACAGAGGGAGACAGGTGGTGACATGGGGGAGACAGAGGGAGACAGGTGGTGACATGGGGGAGACAGAGGGAGACAGGTGGTGAAGTGGGGGAGACAGAGGGAGACAGGTGGTGACATGGGGAGACAGAGGGAGACAGGTGGTGACATGGGGGAGGCAGGTGGTGACATGGGGGAGACAAGTGGTGACAGAGGGAGACAGGTGGTAACATGGGGGACAATGAGGGAGACAGGTGGTGACATGCGGGAGACAGGTGGTAACATGGGGGAGACAGATGGAGACAGGTGGTGACATGGGGGAGACAGAGGGAGACAGGTGTTGACATGGGGGGGAGAGAGGGAGACAGGTGGCGACGTGGGGGAGACAGAGGGAGACAGGTGGTGACATGGGGGACAATGAGGGAGACAGGTGGTGACATGGGGGAGACAGGTGGTGACATGGGGGAGACAGATGGAGACAGGTGGCGACATGGGGTAGAAGGAGGGAGACAGGTGGCGACGTGGGGGAGACAGAGGGAGACAGGTGGTGACATGGGGGACAATGAGGGAGACAGGTGGTGACATGGGGGAGACAGGTGGTGACATGGGGGAGACAGATGGAGACAGGTGGCGACATGGGGTAGAAGGAGGGAGACAGGTGGCGACATGGGGGAGACATAAAGAGACAGGTGGTGACATGGGGGAGACAGAGGGAGAAAGGTGGCGACATGGTGGAGACAGGTGGTGACATGGGGGAGACAAGTGGTGACATGGGGGAGACAGAGGGAGACAGGTGGTGACATGGGGGAGACAGAGGGAGACAAGTGGCGACAGAGGGAGACAGGTGGTGACATGGGGGAGACAGAGGGAGACAAATGGCGACAGAGGGAGACAGGTGGTGACATGGGGGAGGCAGGTGGTGACATGGAGGAGACAGAGGGAGACAAGTGTTGACATGGGGGAGATGTAGGGAGTCAGGTGGCGACATGGGGGAGACAGAGAGAGACAGGTGGTGAAATGGGGGAGACAGAGGGAGACAGGTGGTGACATGGGGAGACAGAGGGAGACAGGTGGTGACATGGGGGAGACAGAGGGAGACAGGTGATGAAATGGGGGAGACAGAGGGAGACAGGTGGTGACATGGGGGAGACAGATGGAGACAAGTGGCGACATGGGGTAGACAGGAAGAGACAGGTGGTGACATGGGTGAGACTGAGGGAGACAGGTGGTGACATGGGGGAGAAGGAGGGAGACAGGTGGCGACATGGGGGAGACAGAGGGAGAAAGATGGCGACATGGGGAGGCAGGTGGTGACATGGGGGAGACAAGTGGTGACATGGGGGAGACAGAGGGAGACAGGTGGTAACATGGGGGAGACAGAGGGAGACAGGTGGTGACGTGGGGGAAACAGAGGGAGACAGGTGGCGACATGCGGGAGACAGAGGGAGACAGGTGGTGACATGGGGGAGTTAGGTGGTGAAATGGGGGAGACAGAGGGAGACAGGTGGTGACATGGGGGAGACAGAGGGAGACAGGTGTTGACATGGGGGAGACAGAGGGAGACAGGTGGTGACGTGGGGGAGACAGAGGGAGACAGGTGGTGACATGGGGGACAATGAGGGAGACAGGTGGTGACATGGGGGAGACAGGTGGTGACATGGGGGAGACAGATGGAGACAGGTGGCGACATGGGGTAGAAGGAGGGAGACAGGTGGCGACATGGGGGAGACATAAAGAGACAGGTGGTGACATGGGGGAGACAGAGGGAGAAAGGTGGCGACATGGTGGAGACAGGTGGTGACATGGGGGAGACAAGTGGTGACATGGGGGAGACAGAGGGAGACAGGTGGTGACATGGGGGAGACAGAGGGAGACAAGTGGCGACAGAGGGAGACAGGTGGTGACATGGGGGAGACAGAGGGAGACAAATGGCGACAGAGGGAGACAGGTGGTGACATGGGGGAGGCAGGTGGTGACATGGAGGAGACAGAGGGAGACAAGTGTTGACATGGGGGAGATGGAGGGAGACAGGTGGCGACATGGGGGAGACAGAGAGAGACAGGTGGTGAAATGGGGGAGACAGAGGGAGACAGGTGGTGACATGGGGAGACAGAGGGAGACAGGTGGTGACATGGGGGAGACAGAGGGAGACAGGTGGTGAAATGGGGGAGACAGAGGGAGACAGGTGGTGACATGGGGGAGACAGATGGAGACAAGTGGCGACATGGGGGAGACAGAGGGAGACAGGTGGTGACATGGGGGACAATGAGGGAGACAGGTGGTGAGATGGGGGAGACAGGTGGTGACATGGGGGAGACAGATGGAGACAGGTGGCGACATGGGGTAGAAGGAGGGAGACAGGTGGCGACATGGGGGAGACATAAAGAGACAGGTGGTGACATGGGGGAGACAGATGGAGACAGGTGGCGACATGGGGTAGAAGGAGGGAGACAGGTGGCGACGTGGGGGAGACAGAGGGAGACAGGTGGTGACATGGGGGACAATGAGGGAGACAGGTGGTGACATGGGGGAGACAGGTGGTGACATGGGGGAGACAGATGGAGACAGGTGGCGACATGGGGTAGAAGGAGGGAGACAGGTGGCGACATGGGGGAGACATAAAGAGACAGGTGGTGACATGGGGGAGACAGAGGGAGAAAGGTGGCGACATGGTGGAGACAGGTGGTGACATGGGGGAGACAAGTGGTGACATGGGGGAGACAGAGGGAGACAGGTGGTGACATGGGGGAGACAGAGGGAGACAAGTGGCGACAGAGGGAGACAGGTGGTGACATGGGGGAGACAGAGGGAGACAAATGGCGACAGAGGGAGACAGGTGGTGACATGGGGGAGGCAGGTGGTGACATGGAGGAGACAGAGGGAGACAAGTGTTGACATGGGGGAGATGTAGGGAGTCAGGTGGCGACATGGGGGAGACAGAGAGAGACAGGTGGTGAAATGGGGGAGACAGAGGGAGACAGGTGGTGACATGGGGAGACAGAGGGAGACAGGTGGTGACATGGGGGAGACAGAGGGAGACAGGTGATGAAATGGGGGAGACAGAGGGAGACAGGTGGTGACATGGGGGAGACAGATGGAGACAAGTGGCGACATGGGGTAGACAGGAAGAGACAGGTGGTGACATGGGTGAGACTGAGGGAGACAGGTGGTGACATGGGGGAGAAGGAGGGAGACAGGTGGCGACATGGGGGAGACAGAGGGAGAAAGATGGCGACATGGGGGAGGCAGGTGGTGACATGGGGGAGACAAGTGGTGACATGGGGGAGACAGAGGGAGACAGGTGGTAACATGGGGGAGACAGAGGGAGACAGGTGGTGACGTGGGGGAAACAGAGGGAGACAGGTGGCGACATGCGGGAGACAGAGGGAGACAGGTGGTGACATGGGGGAGTTAGGTGGTGAAATGGGGGAGACAGAGGGAGACAGGTGGTGACATGGGGGAGACAGAGGGAGACAGGTGTTGACATGGGGGAGACAGAGGGAGACAGGTGGTGACGTGGGGGAGACAGAGGGAGACAGGTGGTGACATGGGGGACAATGAGGGAGACAGGTGGTGACATGGGGGAGACAGGTGGTGACATGGGGGAGACAGATGGAGACAGGTGGCGACATGGGGTAGAAGGAGGGAGACAGGTGGCGACATGGGGGAGACATAAAGAGACAGGTGGTGACATGGGGGAGACAGAGGGAGAAAGGTGGCGACATGGTGGAGACAGGTGGTGACATGGGGGAGACAAGTGGTGACATGGGGGAGACAGAGGGAGACAGGTGGTGACATGGGGGAGACAGAGGGAGACAAGTGGCGACAGAGGGAGACAGGTGGTGACATGGGGGAGACAGAGGGAGACAAATGGCGACAGAGGGAGACAGGTGGTGACATGGGGGAGGCAGGTGGTGACATGGAGGAGACAGAGGGAGACAAGTGTTGACATGGGGGAGATGTAGGGAGTCAGGTGGCGACATGGGGGAGACAGAGAGAGACAGGTGGTGAAATGGGGGAGACAGAGGGAGACAGGTGGTGACATGGGGAGACAGAGGGAGACAGGTGGTGACATGGGGGAGACAGAGGGAGACAGGTGATGAAATGGGGGAGACAGAGGGAGACAGGTGGTGACATGGGGGAGACAGATGGAGACAAGTGGCGACATGGGGTAGACAGGAAGAGACAGGTGGTGACATGGGTGAGACTGAGGGAGACAGGTGGTGACATGGGGGAGAAGGAGGGAGACAGGTGGCGACATGGGGGAGACAGAGGGAGAAAGATGGCGACATGGGGGAGGCAGGTGGTGACATGGGGGAGACAAGTGGTGACATGGGGGAGACAGAGGGAGACAGGTGGTAACATGGGGGAGACAGAGGGAGACAGGTGGTGACGTGGGGGAAACAGAGGGAGACAGGTGGCGACATGCGGGAGACAGAGGGAGACAGGTGGTGACATGGGGGAGTTAGGTGGTGAAATGGGGGAGACAGAGGGAGACAGGTGGTGACATGGGGGAGACAGAGGGAGACAGGTGTTGACATGGGGGAGACAGAGGGAGACAGGTGGTGACGTGGGGGAGACAGAGGGAGACAGGTGGTGACATGGGGGACAATGAGGGAGACAGGTGGTGACATGGGGGAGACAGGTGGTGACATGGGGGAGACAGATGGAGACAGGTGGCGACATGGGGTAGAAGGAGGGAGACAGGTGGCGACATGGGGGAGACATAAAGAGACAGGTGGTGACATGGGGGAGACAGAGGGAGAAAGGTGGCGACATGGTGGAGACAGGTGGTGACATGGGGGAGACAAGTGGTGACATGGGGGAGACAGAGGGAGACAGGTGGTGACATGGGGGAGACAGAGGGAGACAAGTGGCGACAGAGGGAGACAGGTGGTGACATGGGGGAGACAGAGGGAGACAAATGGCGACAGAGGGAGACAGGTGGTGACATGGGGAGGCAGGTGGTGACATGGAGGAGACAGAGGGAGACAAGTGTTGACATGGGGGAGATGGAGGGAGACAGGTGGCGACATGGGGGAGACAGAGAGAGACAGGTGGTGAAATGGGGGAGACAGAGGGAGACAGGTGGTGACATGGGGAGACAGAGGGAGACAGGTGGTGACATGGGGGAGACAGAGGGAGACAGGTGGTGAAATGGGGGAGACAGAGGGAGACAGGTGGTGACATGGGGGAGACAGATGGAGACAAGTGGCGACATGGGGTAGACAGGAAGAGACAGGTGGTGACATGGGTGAGACTGAGGGAGACAGGTGGTGACATGGGGGAGAAGGAGGGAGACAGGTGGCGACATGGGGGAGACAGAGGGAGAAAGATGGCGACATGGGGGAGGCAGGTGGTGACATGGGGGAGACAAGTGGTGACATGGGGGAGACAGAGGGAGACAGGTGGTAACATGGGGGAGACAGAGGGAGACAGGTGGTGACGTGGGGGAAACAGAGGGAGACAGGTGGCGACATGCGGGAGACAGAGGGAGACAGGTGGTGACATGGGGGAGTTAGGTGGTGAAATGGGGGAGACAGAGGGAGACAGGTGGTGACATGGGGGAGACAGAGGGAGACAGGTGTTGACATGGGGGAAACAGAGGGAGACAGGTGGTGACATGGGGGAGACAGAGGGAGACAGGTGTTGACATGGGGGGGGGAGAGAGGGAGACAGGTGGCGACATGGGGGAGACAGAGGGAGACAGGTGGTGACATGGGGGAGAATGAGGGAGACAGGTGGTGACATGGAGGAGACAGGTGGTGACATGGGGGAGACAGAGGGAGACAGGTGGTGACATGGGGGAGACAAGTGGTGACATGGGGGAGACAGAGGGAGACATGTGGTGACATGGGGGAGACAGAGGGAGACAAGTGGCGACAGAGGGAGACAGGTGGTGACATGGGTGAGACAGAGGGAGATAAATGGCGACAGCGGGAGACAGGTGGTGACATGGGGGAGACAAGTGGTGACAGAGGGAGACAGGTGGTAACATGGGGGAGACAGATGGAGACAGGTGGTGACATGGGGGAGACAGAGGGAGACAGGTGTTGACATGGGGGGGAGAGAGGGAGACAGGTGGCGAGATGGGGGAGACAGTGGGAGACAGGTGGTGACATGGGGGAGAATGAGGGAGACAGGTGGTGACATGGAGGAGACAGGTGGTGACATGGGGGAGACAGAGGGAGACAGGTGGTGACATGGGGGAGACAAGTGGTGACATGGGGGAGACAGAGGGAGACAGGTGTTGACATGGGGGAAACAGAGGGAGACAGGTGGTGACATGGGGGAGACAGAGGGAGACAGGTGTTGACATGGGGGGGAGAGAGGGAGACAGGTGGCGACATGGGGGAGACAGAGGGAGACAGGTGGTGACATGGGGGAGAATGAGGGAGACAGGTGGTGACATGGAGGAGACAGGTGGTGACAGAGGGAGACAGGTGGTAACATGGGGGAGACAGAGGGAGACAGGTGTTGACATGGGGGAAACAGAGGGAGACAGGTGGTGACATGGGGGAGACAGAGGGAGACAGGTGTTGACATGGGGGGGAGAGAGGGAGACAGGTGGCGACATGGGGGAGACAGAGGGAGACAGGTGGTGACATGGGGGAGACTGAGGGAGACAGGTGGTGACATGGAGGAGACAGGTGGTGACATGGGGAGACAGAGGGAGACAGGTGGTGACATGGGGGAGACAAGTGGTGACATGGGGGAGACAGAGGGAGACATGTGGTGACATGGGGGAGACAGAGGGAGACAAGTGGCGACAGAGGGAGACAGGTGGTGACATGGGGGAGACAGAGGGAGATAAATGGCGACAGCGGGAGACAGGTGGTGACATGGGGGAGACAAGTGGTGACAGAGGGAGACAGGTGGTAACATGGGGGAGACAGATGGAGACAGGTGGTGACATGGGGGAGACAGAGGGAGACAGGTGTTGACATGGGGGGAAGAGAGGGAGACAGGTGGCGAGATGGGGGAGACAGTGGGAGACAGGTGGTGACATGGGGGAGAATGAG
Organism: Oncorhynchus masou masou; assembly: GCF_036934945.1. NCBI lineage: Eukaryota > Metazoa > Chordata > Actinopteri > Salmoniformes > Salmonidae > Oncorhynchus > Oncorhynchus masou. The sequence goes on from NC_088243.1 coordinate 18,049,384, forward strand.
GGAGACAGGTGGTGACATGGAGGAGACAGGTGGTGACATGGGGGAGACAGAGGGAGACAGGTGGTGACATGGGGGAGACAAGTGGTGACATGGGGGAGACAGAGGGAGACAGGTGTTGACATGGGGGAAACAGAGGGAGACAGGTGGTGACATGGGGGAGACAGAGGGAGACAGGTGTTGACATGGGGGGGAGAGAGGGAGACAGGTTGCGACATGGGGGAGACAGAGGGAGACAGGTGGTGACATGGGGGAGAATGAGGGAGACAGGTGGTGACATGGAGGAGACAGGTGGTGACATGGGGGAGACAGAGGGAGACAGGTGGTGACATGGGGAGACATGTGGTGACATGGGGGAGACAGAGGGAGACAAGTGGCGACAGAGGGAGACAGGTGGTGACATGGGGGAGACAGAGGGAGATAAATGGCGACAGCGGGAGACAGGTGGTGACATGGGGGAGACAAGTGGTGACAGAGGGAGACAGGTGGTAACATGGGGGAGACAGATGGAGACAGGTGGTGACTTGGGGGAGACAGAGGGAGACAGGTGTTGACATGGGGGGGAGAGAGGGAGACAGGTGGCGACATGGGGGAGACAGAGGGAGACAGGTGGTGACATGGGGGAGAATGAGGGAGACAGGTGGTGACATGGAGGAGACAGGTGGTGACATGGGGGAGACAGAGGGAGACAGGTGGTGACATGGGGGAGACAAGTGGTGACATGGGGGAGACAGAGGGAGACAGGTGGTGACATGGGGGAGACAGAGGGAGACAAGTGGCGACAGAGGGAGACAGGTGGTGACATGGGGGAGACAGAGGGAGATAAATGGCGACAGCGGGAGACAGGTGGTGAGATGGGGGAGGCAGGTGGTGACATGGGGGAGACAGGTGGTGACATGGGGGAGACAGAGGGAAACAGGTGGTAACATGGGGGAGACATAGGGAGACAAGTGGTGACATGGGGGAGACAGGTGGTGACATGGGGAGACAGAGGGAGACAAGTGGTGACATGGGGGAGACGGAGGGAGACAGGTGGTGAAATGGGGGAGACAGAGGGAGACAGGTGGTGACATGGGGGAGACAGAGGGAGACAGGTGGTGAAATGGGGGAGACAGAGGGAGACATGTGGTGACATGGGGAGACAGAGGGAGACAGGTGGTGACATGGGGGAGACAGAGGGAGACAGGTGGTGACATGGGGGAGACGGATGGAGACAGGTGGCGACATGGGGTAGACAGAAAGAGACAGGTGGTCACATGGGTGAGACAGAGGGAGACAGGTTGTGACATGGGGGAGAAGGAGGGAGACAGGTGGCGACATGGGGGAGACAGAGGGAGAAAGATGGCGACATTGGGGAGACAGGTGGTGACATGGGGGAGACAGAGGGAGACAGGTGGTGACATGGGGGACAATGAGGGAGACAGGTGGTGACATGGAGGAGACAGGTGGTGACATGGGGGAGACAGAGGGAGACAGGTGGCGACATGGGGGAGAAGGAGGGAGACAGGTGGTGACATGGGGAGAAGGAGGGAGACAGGTGGCGACATGGGGGAGAAGGAGGCAGACAGGTGGCGACATGGGGGAGACAGAGGGAGACAGGTGGTGACATGGGGGAGACAAGTGGTGACATGGGGGAGACAGAGGGAGACAGGTGGTGACATGGGGGAGACAGAGGGAGACAAGTGGCGACAGAGGGAGACAGGTGGTGACATGGGGGAGACAGAGGGAGACAAATGGCGACAGAGGGAGACAGGTGGTGACATGGGGGAGGCAGGCGGTGACATGGGGGAGACAGGTGGTGACATGGGGGAGACAGAGGGAAACAGGTGGTAACATGGGGGAGACAGAGGGAGACAAGTGGTGACATGGGGGAGACAGGTGGTGACATGGGGAGACAGAAGGAGACAAGTGGTGACATGGGGGAGATGGAGGGCGACAGGTGGTGAAATGGGGGAGACAGAGGGAGACAGGTTGTGACATGGGGGAGACAGAAGGAGACAGGTGGTGAAATGGGGGAGACAGAGGGAGACAGGTGGTGACATGGGGGAGACAGATGGAGACAGGTGGCGACATGGGGTAGACAGAGGGAGAAAGATGGCGACATGGGGGAGACAGGTGGTGACATGGGGGAGACAAATGGTGACGTGGGGGAGACAGAGGGTGACAGGTGGTGACGTGGGGGAAACAGAGGGAGACAGGTGGCAACATGCGGGAGACAGAGGGAGACAAGTGGTGCACTGGGGAAGACAGAGGGAGACAGGTGGTGACATGGGGGAGACAGAAGGAGACAGGTGGTGACATGGGGTAGACAGAGGGAGAAAGATGGCGACATGGGGGAGACAGGTGGTGACATGGGGGAGACAAATGGTGACGTGGGGGAGACAGAGGGTGACAGGTGGTGACGTGGGGGAAACAGAGGGAGACAGGTGGCAACATGCGGGAGACAGAGGGAGACAAGTGGTGCACTGGGGAAGACAGAGGGAGACAGGTGGTGACATGGGGGAGACAGAGGGAGACAGGTGGTGACATGGGGGAGAAGAAGGGAGACAGGTAATGACATAGGGGAGACAGGGGGAGACAAGTGGCGACAGAGGGAGACAGGTGGTGACAAGGGGGAGACAGAGGGAGACAAGTGGCGACATGGGGGAGACAGAGGGAGACAGGTGGTGACATGGGGGAGACAGAGGGAGACAGGTGGTGACATGGGGAGGCATGTGGTGATATGGGGGAGAAGGAGGGAGACAGGTGGTGACATGGGGTAGAAGGAGGGAGACAGGTGGTGACATGGGGGAGACAAATGGTGACGTGGGGGAGACAGAGGGAGACAAGTGGTGACATGGGGGAGACAGAGGGAGACAGGTGGTGACATGGGGGAGACAGGGGGAAACAGGTGGTAACATGGGGGAGACAGGTGGTGACATGGGGGAGACAGAGGGAGACAAGTGGCGACAGAGGGAGACAGGTGGTGACATGGGGGAGACAGAGGGAGACAAGTGGCGACATGGGGGAGACAGATGGAGACAGGTGGTGACATGGGGGAGAAGGAGAGAGACAGGTGGTGACATGGGGGAGACAGAGGGAGACAAGTGGTGACATGAGCGAGACAGAGGAGACAGGTGGTGAAATGGGGGAGACAGGTGGTGACATGGGGGAGACAGAGGGAGACAAGTGGTGACATGGGGGAGATGGAGAGAGACAGGTGGTGACATGGGGGAGAAGGAGGGAGACAGGTGGTGACATGGGGGAGAAGGAGGGAGACAGGTGGTGACATGGGGGAGACAGAGGGAGACAAGTGGCGACAGAGGAGGACAGGTGGTGACATGGGGGAAACAGGTGGTGACATGTGGGAGACAGAGGGAGACAAGTGGCAACATGGGGGAGACAGATGGAGACAGGTGGTGACATGGGGGAGAAGGGGGGAGACAGGTGGTGACATGGGGGAGACAGAGGGAAACAGGTGGCAACATGGGGGAGACAAAGGGAAACAGGTGGTGACATGGGGGAGAAGGAGGGAGACAGGTGGTGACATGGTGGAGACAAAGGGAGACAAGTGGTGACATGGGGGAGACAGAGGAAGACAGGTGGCGACATTGGGGAGACAGAGGGAGACAGGTGGTGACATGGGGGAGAAGGAGGGAGACAGGTGGTGACATGGGGGAGACAGAGGGAGACAAGTGGTGCACTGGGGGAGACAGAGGGAGACATGTGGTGACATGGGGGAGACAGAGGGAGACAGGTGGCGACATGGGGGAGAATGAGGGAGACAGGTGGCGACATGGGGGAGACAGGGGGAGACAGGTGGTGACATGGGGAGACAGGTGGTGACATGGGGAGACAGAGGGAGACAGGTGGTGACATGGAGGAGACAGAGGGAGACAGGTGGTGAAATGGGGGAGACAGAGGGAGACAGGTGGTGACATGGGGGAGACAGGTGGTGACATGGGGGAGACAGACGGAGACAGGTGGTGACATGGGGGAGAAGGAGGGAGACAGGTGGCGACATGGGGGAGACAGAGGGAGAAAGGTGGCGACATGGGGGAGACAGGCGGTGACACGGGGGAGACAAGTGGTGACATGGGGGAGACAGAGGGAGACAGGTGGTTACATGGGGGAGACAGAGGGAGACAAGTGGCGACAGAGGGAGACAGGTGGTGACATGGGGGAGACAGAGGGAGACAAATGGCGACAGAGGGAGACAGGTGGTGACATGGGGGAGGCAGAGGGAGACAGGTGGTGACATGGGGAGACAGGGGGAAACAGGTGGTAACATGGGGGAGACAGGTGGTGACATGGGGGAGAAGGAGGGAGACAGGGAGACAAGTGGTGACATGGGGGAGACAGAGGGAGACAAGTGGTGACATGGGGGAGACGGAGAGAGACAGGTGGTGACATGGGGGAGAAGGAGGGAGACAGGTGATGACATGGGGGAGAAGGAGGGAAACAGGTGGCAACATGGGGGAGAAGGAGGGAGACAGGTGGTGACATGGGGGAGACAAAGGGAGACAAGTGGTGACATGGGGGAGACAGAGGAAGACAGGTGGTGATATTGGGGAGACAGAGGGAGACAGGTGGTGACATGGGGGAGAAGGAGAGAGACAGGTGGTGACATGGGGGAGAAGGAGGGAGACAGGTGGTGACATGGGGGAGAAGGAGGGAGACAGGTGGTGACACGGGGGAGAAGGAGGGAGAAAGGTGGTGACATGGGGGAGACAAAGGGAGACAAGTGGTGACATGGGGGAGACAGAGGGAGACAGGTGGTGACATGGGGGAGACGGAGAGAGACAGGTGGTGACATGGGGGAGAAGGAGGGAGACAGGTGGTGACATGGGGGAGAAGGAGGGAGACAGGGAGACAAGTGGTGACATGGGGGAGACAGAGGGAGACAAGTGGTGACATGGGGGAGACGGAGAGAGACAGGTGGTGACATGGGGGAGAAGGAGGGAGACAGGTTGTGACATGGGGGAGACAGAGGGAAACAGGTGGCAACATGGGGGAGAAGGAGGGAGACAGGTGGTGACATGGGGGAGACAAAGGGAGACAAGTGGTGACATGGGGGAGACAGAGGAAGACAGGTGGTGACATTGGGGAGACAGAGGGAGACAGGTGGTGACATGGGGGAGAAGGAGGGAGACAGGTGGTGACATGGGGGAGACAGAGGAAGACAGGTGGCTACATTGGGGAGACAGAGGGAGACAGGTGGTGACATGGGGGAGAAGGAGGGAGACAGGTGGTGACATGGGGGAGACAGAGGGAGACAAGTGGTGCACTGGGGGAGACAGAGGGAGACAAGTGGGGACATGGGGGTGACAGAGGGAGACAGGTGGCGACATGGGGGAGAATGAGGGAGACAGGTGGCGACATGGGGGAGACAGAGGGAGACAGGTGGTGACATGGGGGTGACAGAGGGAGACAGGTGGCGACATGGGGGAGAATGAGGGAGACAGGTGGTGACATGGGGGAGAAGGAGGGAGACAGGTGGTGACATGGGGGAGACAGAGGGAGACAAGTGGTGCACTGGGGGAGACAGAGGGAGACAGGTGGTGACATGGGGGTGACAGAGGGAGACAGGTGGCGACATGGGGGAGAATGAGGGAGACAGGTGGCGACATGGGGGAGACAGAGGGAGACAGGTGGTGACATGGGGGAGACAGAGGGAGACAAGTGGCGACAGAGGGAGACAGGTGGTGACATGGGGGAGACAGAGGGAGACAAATGGCGACAGAGGGAGACAGGTGGTGACATGGGGGAGGCAGGTGGTGACATGGGGGAGACAGGTGGTGACATGGGGGAGACAGAGGGAAACAGGTGGTAACATGGGGGAGACAGAGGGAGACAAGTGGTGACATGGGGGAGACAGGTGGTGACATGGGGAGACAGAGGAGGACAAGTGGTGACATGGGGGAGACGGAGGGAGACATGTGGTGAAATGGGGGAGACAGAGGCAGGCAGGTGGTGACATAGGGGAGACAGAGGGAGACAGGTGGTGAAATGGGGGAGACAGAGGGAGACAGGTGGTGACATGGGGAGACAGAGGGAGACAGGTGGTGACATGGGGGAGACAGAGGGAGACAGGTGGTGATATGGGGGAGACAGAGGGAGACAGGTGGTGACATGGGGAGACAGAGGGAGACAAGTGGTGACATGGGGGAGACAGGTGGTGACATGGGGAGACAGAGGGAGACAAGTGGTAACATGGGGGAAACAGAGGGCGACAGGCGGTGAAATGGGGGAGACAGAGGGAGACAGATGGTGACATGGGGGAGTTAGGTGGTGAAATGGGGGAGACAGAGGGAGACAAGTGGCGAAAGATGGAGACAGGTGGTGACATGTGGGAAACAGAGGGAGACAGGTGGCGACATGGGGGAGAGAGGTGGTGACATGGGGGAGACAAGTGGTGCACTGGGGGAGACAGAGGGAGACAAGTGGTGACATGGGGGTGACAGAGGGAGACAGGTGGCGACATGGGGGAGAATGAGGGAGACAGGTGGCGACATGGGGGAGACAGAGGGAGACAGGTGGTGACATGGGGGTGACAGAGGGAGACAGGTGGCGACATGGGGGAGAATGAGGGAGACAGGTGGTGACATGGGGGAGAAGGAGGGAGACAGGTGGTGACATGGGGGAGACAGAGGGAGACAAGTGGTGCACTGGGGGAGACAGAGGGAGACAGGTGGTGACATGGGGGTGACAGAGGGAGACAGGTGGCGACATGGGGGAGAATGAGGGAGACAGGTGGCGACATGGGGGAGACAGAGGGAGACAGGTGGTGACATGGGGGAGACAGAGGGAGACAAGTGGCGACAGAGGGAGACAGGTGGTGACATGGGGGAGACAGAGGGAGACAAATGGCGACAGAGGGAGACAGGTGGTGACATGGGGGAGGCAGGTGGTGACATGGGGGAGACAGGTGGTGACATGGGGGAGACAGAGGGAAACAGGTGGTAACATGGGGGAGACAGAGGGAGACAAGTGGTGACATGGGGGAGACAGGTGGTGACATGGGGAGACAGAGGAGGACAAGTGGTGACATGGGGGAGACGGAGGGAGACATGTGGTGAAATGGGGGAGACAGAGGCAGGCAGGTGGTGACATAGGGGAGACAGAGGGAGACAGGTGGTGAAATGGGGGAGACAGAGGGAGACAGGTGGTGACATGGGGAGACAGAGGGAGACAGGTGGTGACATGGGGGAGACAGAGGGAGACAGGTGGTGATATGGGGGAGACAGAGGGAGACAGGTGGTGACATGGGGAGACAGAGGGAGACAAGTGGTGACATGGGGGAGACAGGTGGTGACATGGGGAGACAGAGGGAGACAAGTGGTAACATGGGGGAAACAGAGGGCGACAGGCGGTGAAATGGGGGAGACAGAGGGAGACAGATGGTGACATGGGGGAGTTAGGTGGTGAAATGGGGGAGACAGAGGGAGACAAGTGGCGAAAGATGGAGACAGGTGGTGACATGTGGGAAACAGAGGGAGACAGGTGGCGACATGGGGGAGAGAGGTGGTGACATGGGGGAGACAAGTGGTGACAGAGGGAGACAGATGGTAACATGGGGGAGACAGATGGAGACAGGTGGTGACATGGGGGAAACAGAGGGAGACAGGCGGCGACATGGGGGAGACAGAGGGAGACAGGTGTTGACATAGGGGAGACAGGTGGTGACATGGGGGAGACAGATGGAGACAGGTGGCGACATGGGGTAGAAGGAGGGAGACAGGTGGCGACATGGGGGAGACATAAAGAGACAGGTGGTGACATGGGGGAGACAGAGGGAGACAGCTGGTGACATGGGGGAGAAGGAGGGAGACAGGTGGCGACATGGGGGAGACAGGTGGTGACATGGGGGAGACAAGTGGTGACATTGGGGAGACAGAGGGAGACATTTGGTGACATGGGGGAGACAGAGGGAGACAGGTGGTGACATGGGGGAGACAGAGCGAGACAGGTGGCGACATGGGGGAGAATGAGGCAGACAGGTGGCGACATGGGGGAGACAGAGGGAGACAAGTGGTGACCTGGGGAGACAGGTGGTGACATGGGGAGACAGAGGGAGACAGGTGGTGAAATGGGGGAGACAGAGGGAGACAGGTGGTGAAATGGGAGAGACAGAGGGAGACAAGTGGTGACATGGGGGAGACAGAGTGAGACAGGTGGTGACATGGGGGAGACAGAGGGACAATAGTGGCGACAGAGGGAGACAGGTGGTGACATGGGGGAGACAGAGGGAGACATGTGGTGACATGGGGGAGACAGAGGAAGACATGTGGTGACATGGGGGAGACAGGTGGTGACATGGGGGAGACAGAGGGAGACAAGTGGTGACGTGGGGGAGACAAGTGGTGGCATGGGGGAGACAGGGGGAGACAAGTGGTGACATAGGGGAGACAGAGGGAGACAAGTGGTGACATGTGGGAGACGGAGGGAGACAGGTGGTGACATGGGGGAGACAGAGGGAGACAAGTGGTGACATGGGGGAGAAGGAGGGAGACAGGTGGTGACATGGGGGAGACAGAGGGAAACAGGTGGTGACATGGGGGAGACAGGTAGTGACATGTGGGAAACAGAGGGAGACAGGTGGCGACATGGGGGAGAAGGAGGGAGACAGGTGGTGACATGGGGGAGACAGAGGGAAACAGGTGGTGACATGGGGGAGACAGGTAGTGACATGGGGGAGACAGAGGGAGACAAGTGGTGACATGGGGGAGACAGAGTGAGACAGGTGGTGACAATGGTGGAGATAGAGGGAAACAGGTGTCGACATTGTTGGAGACAGAGGGGGACAGGTGGTGACATGGGGGAGAAGGAGGGAGACATGTGGTGACATGGGGGAGACAGAGGGAGACAAGTGGTGCACTGGGGGAGACATAGGGAGACAGGTGGTGACAGAGGGAGACAGGTGGTGAAATGGGGGAGACAGAGGGAGACAGGTGGTGAAATGGGGGAGACAGAGGGAGACAGGTGGAGACATGGGGGAGACAGAGGGAGACAGGTGGTGACATGGGGGAGACAGAGCGAGACAGGTGGCGACATGGGGGAGAATGAGGGAGACAGGTGGCGACATGGGGGAGACAGAGGGAGACAAGTGGTGACATGGGGAGACAGGTGGTGACATGGGGAGACAGAGGGAGACAGGTGGTGAAATGGGGGAGACAGAGGGAGACAGGTGGTGAAATGGGGGAGACAGAGTGAGACAGGTGGTGACATGGGGGGAACAGAGGGACACAAGTGGCGACAGAGGGAGACAGGTGGTGACATGGGGGAGACAGAGGGGGGCAGGTGGCGACATGGGGGAGAATGAGGGAGACAGGTGGCGACATGGGGGAGACAGAGGGAGACAAGTGGTGCACTGGGGGAGACAGAGGGAGACAAGTGGTGCACTGGGGGAGACAGAGGGAGACAGGTGGTGACAGAGGGAGACAGGTGGTGAAATGGGGGAGACAGAGGGAGACAGGTGGTGAAATGGGGGAGAATGAGGGAGACAGGTGGCGACATGGGGGAGACAGGTGGTGACATGGGGGAGACAGAGCGAGACAGGTGGCGACATGGGGGAGAATGAGGGAGACAGGTGGCGACATGGGGGAGACAGAGGGAGACAAGTGGTGACATGGGGAGACAGGTGGTGACATGGGGAGACAGGTGGTGACATGGGGAGACAGAGGGAGACAGGTGGTGAAATGGGGGAGACAGAGGGAGACAGGTGGTGAAATGGGGGAGACAGAGGGAGACAGGTGGTGACATGGGGGAGACAGAGGGAGACAGGTGCAGACATGGGGTAGAAGGAGGGAGACAGGTGGTGACATGGGGGAGACAGGTGCTGACATGGGGGAGACAAGTGGTGACATGGGGGAGACAGAGGGAGACAGGTGGTGACATGGGGAAACAGAGGGAGACAGGTGGCGACATGCGGGAGACAGAGGGAGACATGTGGTGAAATTGTGGAGACAGAGGGAGACAGGTGGTGACATGGGGGAGACAGGTGGTGACATGGGGGAGACAGATGGAGACAGGTGGCGACATGGGGGAGACAGAGGGAGACAAGTGGTGACATGGGGGAGGCAGGTGGTGACATGGGGGATACAGGTGGTGACATGGGGGAGACAGAGGGAAACAGGTGGTAACATGGGGGAGACAGAGGGAGACAAGTGGTGACATGGGGGAGACAGGTGGTGACATGGGGTAGACAGAAAGAGACAGGTGGTGACATGGGTGAGAGAGAGGGAGACAGGTGGTGACATGGGGGAGGAGGGAGACAGGTGGCGACATGGGGGAGACAGAGGGAGAAAGATGGCGACATGGGGGAGACAGGTGGTGACAAGGGGGAGACAAGTGGTGACATGGGGGAGACAGAGGGAGACAAGTGGTGACATGGGGAGAAGGAGGGAGACAGGTGGCGACATGGGGGAGAAGGAGGCAGACAGGTGGCGACATGGGGGAGACAGATGGAGACAGGTGGTGACATGGGGGAGACAAGTGGTGACATGGTGGAGACAGAGGGAGACAGGTGGTGACATGGGGGAGACAGAGGGAGACAAGTGGCGACAGAGGGAGACAGGTGGTGACATGGGGGAGACAGAGGGAGACAAATGGCGACAGAGGGAGACAGAGGGAGAGAGGTGGTGACATGGGGGAGAAGGAGGGAGACAGGTGGCGACATGGGGGAGACAGAGGGAGACAGGTGGTGACATGGGGGAGAAGGAGGGAGACAGGTGGCGACATGGGGGAGACAGAGGGAGACATGTGGTGACATGGGGGAGACAGAGGGAGACAGGTGGTGAAATGGGGCAGACAGAGGGAGAAAGGTGGCGACATGGGGAGACAGGTGGTGACATGGGGGAGACAGGTGGCGACATGGGGTAGAAGGAGGGAGACAGATGGCGACATGGGGGAGACAGAAAGAGACAGGTGGTGACATGGGGGAGACAGATGGAGACAGGTGGTGACATGGGGGAGACAGAGGGAGAAAGGTGGCGACATGGGGAGACAGGTGAAGACATGGGGGAGACAAGTGGTGACATGGGGGAGACAGAGGGAGACAGGTGGTGACATGGGGGAGACAGAGGGAGAAAGGTGGCGACATGGGGAGACAGGTGAAGACATGGGGGAGACTGGTGGTAACATGGGGGAGACAGAGGGAGACAGGTGGTGACATAGGGGAGACAGGTGGTGACATGGGGAGACAGGTGAAGACATGGGGGAGACAGGTGGTGACATGGGGGAGACAGATGGAGACAGGTGGTGACATGGGGGAGACAGAGGGAGAAAGGTGGCGACATGGGGAGACAGGTGAAGACATGGGGGAGACTGGTGGTAACATGGGGGAGACAGAGGGAGACAGGTGGTGACATAGGGGAGACAGGTGGTGACATGGGGGAGACAGAAAGAGACAGGTGGTGACATGGGGGAGACAGAGGGAGACAGGTGGTGACATGGGGGAGAAGGAGGGAGACAGGTGGCGACATGGGGGAGACAGAGGGAGACAGGTGGTGACATGGGGGAGAAGGAGGGAGACAGGTGGCGACATGGGGGAGACAGAGGGAGACAGGTGGCGACATGGGGGAGAATGAGGGAGACAGGTGGCGACATGGGGGAGACAGAGGGAGACAGGTGGTGACATGGGGGAGACAGAGGGAGACAAGTGGTGCACTGGGGGAGACAGAGGGAGACAGGTGGTGAAATGGGGCAGACAGAGGGAGAAAGGTGGCGACATGGGGAGACAGGTGGTGACATGGGGGAGACAGGTGGCGACATGGGGTTGAAGGAGGGAGACAGATGGCGACATGGGGGAGACAGAAAGAGACAGGTGGTGACATGGGGGAGACAGATGGAGACAGGTGGTGACATGGGGGAGACAGAGGGAGAAAGGTGGCGACATGGGGAGACAGGTGAAGACATGGGGGAGACAAGTGGTGACATGGGGGAGACAGAGGGAGACTGGTGGTAACATGGGGGAGACAGGTGGTGACATAGGGGAAAGAGAGGGAGACAGGAGGCGACATGCGGGAGACAGGGGGAGACAGGTGGTGAAATTGTGGAGACAGAGGGAAACAGGTGGTGACATGGGGGAAACAGAGGGAGACAGGTGGCGACATGGGGTAGAAGGAGGGAGACAGGTGGCGACATGGGGGAGACAGAAAGAGACACGTGGTGACATGGGGGAGACAGATGGAGACAGGTGGTGACATGGGGGAGAAGGAGGGAGACAGGTGGTGACATGGGGTAGAAGGAGGGAGACAGGTGGCGACATGGGGGAGACAGAAAGAGACAGGTGGCGACATGGGGTAGAAGGAGGGAGACAGATGGCGACATGGGGGAGATAGAAAGAGACAGGTGGTGACATCGGGGAGACAGGTGGTGACATGGTGGAGACAGAGGAAAACATGTGTCGACATTGGGGAGACAGAGGGGGACAAGTGGTGCACTGGGGGAGACAGAGGGAGACAGGTGGTGACAGAGGGAGACAGGTGGTGAAATGGGGGAGACAGAGGGAGACAGGTGGTGACATGGGGGAGACAGAGCGAGACAGGTGGCGACATGGGGGAGAATGAGGGAGACAGGTGGCGACATGGGGGAGACAGAGGGAGACAGGTGGTGACATGGGGAGACAGGTGGTGACATGGGGAGACAGAGGGAGACAGGTGGTGAAATGGGGGAGCCAGAGGGAGACAAGTGGTGAAATGGGGGAGACAGATGGAGACAGGTGGTGACATGGGGGAGACAGAGGGAGACAGGTGCAGACATGGGGTAGAAGGAGGGAGACAGGTGGAGACATGGGGGAGACAGGTGGCGACATGGGGGAGACAGAGGGAGAAAGGTGGCGACATGGGGGAGACAGAGGGAGACAGGTGGTAACACGGGGGAGACAGAGGGAGACAGGTGGTGACATGAGGGAAACAGAGGGAGACAGGTGGCGGCATGGGGGAGAAAGTTGTTGATATGGGGGGAGAGAGGGAGACAGGTGGCGACATGGAGGAGACAGAGGGAGACAGGTGGTGACATGGGGGAGACAGGCGGTGACATGGGGGAGACAGAGGGAGACGGGTGGTGACATGGGGGAGACAGAGGGGGACAGGTGGTGACATGGGGAGACAGAAAGAGACAGGTGGCGACATGGGGGAGAATGAGTGAGACAGGTGGCGACATGGGGGAGACAGAGGGAGACAGGTGGTGACATGGGGAGACATGTGGTGACATGGGGAGACAGAGGGAGACAGGTGGTGACATGGGGGAGACAGAGGGAGACAGGTGGTGACATGGGGGAGTCAGAGAGAGAAAGTTGGTGACATGGGGGAGAAGGAGGGAGACAGGTGGTGACATGGGGGAGACAGAGCGAGACAGTTGGCGACATGGGGGAGAATGAGGGAGACAGGTGGTGACATAGAGAGACAAGTGGCGACAGGGGGAGGCAGGTGGTGACATGGGGGAGACAGGTGGTGACATGGGGGACACAGAGGGAAACAGGTGGTGACATGGGGGAGACAGGTGGTGACATGGGGGAGACAGAGGGGGACAGGTGGTGAGATGGGGTAGATAGAAAGAGACAGGTGGCGACATGGGGGAGAATGAGGGACAAAGGTGGCGACATGGGGAGACAGGTGGTGACATGGGGGAGACAAGTGGTGACATGGGGGAGACAAGTGGTGACATGGGGGAGACAGAGGGAGACTGGTGGTGACATGAGGGAAACAGAGGGAGACAGGTGGCGGCATGGGGGAGAAAGTTGTTGATATGGGGGGAGAGAGGGAGACAGGTGGCGACATGGAGGAGACAGAGGGAGACAGGTGGTGACATGGGGGAGACAGGCGGTGACATGGGGGAGACAGAGGGAGACGGGTGGTGACATGGGGGAGACAGAGGGGGACAGGTGGTGACATGGGGGAGACAGAAAGAGACAGGTGGCGACATGGGGGAGAATGAGTGAGACAGGTGGCGACATGGGGGAGACAGAGGGAGACAGGTGGTGACATGGGGAGACATGTGGTGACATGGGGAGACAGAGGGAGACAGGTGGTGACATGGGGGAGACAGAGGGAGACAGGTGGTGACATGGGGGAGTCAGAGAGAGAAAGTTGGTGACATGGGGGAGAAGGAGGGAGACAGGTGGTGACATGGGGGAGACAGAGCGAGACAGTTGGTGACATGGGGGAGAATGAGGGAGACAAGTGGTGACATAGAGAGACAAGTGGCGACAGGGGGAGACAGGTGGTGACATGGGGGAGGCAGGTGGTGACATGGGGGAGACAGGTGGTGACATGGGGGACACAGAGGGAAACAGGTGGTGACATGGGGGAGACAGGTGGTGACATGGGGGAGACAGAGGGGGACAGGTGGTGAGATGGGGTAGATAGAAAGAGACAGGTGGCGACATGGGGGAGAATGAGGGACAAAGGTGGCGACATGGGGAGACAGGTGGTGACATGGGGGAGACAAGTGGTGACATGGGGGAGACAAGTGGTGACATGGGGGAGACAGAGGGAGACTGGTGGTAACATGGGGGAGACAGAGGGAGACATGTGGTGACATGGGGGAGTCAGAGAGAGAAAGTTGGCGACATGGGGGAGAAGGAGGGAGACAGGTGGTGACATGGGGGAGTCAGAGAGAGAAAGTTAGCGACATGGGGGAGAAGGAGGGAGACAGCTGGCGACATGGGTGAGACAGAGGGACAAAGGTGGCGACATGGGGAGACTGGTGGTAACATGGGGGAGACAGAGGGAGACAGTTGGTGACATGGGGGAAAGAGAGGGAGACAGAATGTGACATGCGGGAGACAGAGGGAGACAGGTGGTGAAATTGTGGAGACGGAGGGAGACAGGTGGCGAAATGGGGTAGAAGGAGGGAGACAGGTGGCGACATGGGGGAGACAGAGGGAGACAGGTGGTGACATGGGGAGACAGGTGGTGACATGGGGAGACAGAGGGAGACAGGTGGTGAAATGGGGGAGACAGAGGGAGACAGGTGGTGACATGGGGGAGACAGAGGGAGACCGGTGGTGAAATGGGGTAGACGGAGGGAGACAGGTGGTGACATGGGGGAGTCAGAGAGAGAAAGTTGGCGACATGGGGGAGAAGGAGGGAGACAGGTGGTGACATGGGGGAGACAGAGCGAGACAGTTGGCGACATGGGGGAGAATGATGGAGACAGGTGGTGACATAGAGAGACAAGTAGCGACAGGGGGAGACAGGTGGTGACATGGGGGAGGCAGGTGGTGACATGGGGGAGACAGGTGGTGACATGGGGGACACAGAGGGAAACAGATGGTGACATGGGGGAGACAGGTGGTGACATGGGGGAGACAGAGGGAGACAAGTGGTGACATGGGGGAGACAGAGGGGGACAGGTGGTGAGATGGGGGAGATAGAAAGAGACAGGTGGCGACATGGGGGAGAATGAGGGAGACAGGTGGTGACATGGGTGAGACAGAGGGACAAAGGTGGCGACTTGGGGAGACAGGTGGTGACATGGGGGAGACAAGTGGTGACATGGGGGAGACAGAGGGAGACTGGTGGTAACATGGGGGAGACAGAGGGAGACAGTTGGTGACATGGGGGAAAGAGAGGGAGACAGGAGGTGACATGCGGGAGACAGAGGGAGACAGGTGGTGAAATTGTGGAGACGGAGGGAGACAGGTGGCGACATGGGGTAGAAGGAGGGAGACAGGTGGTGACATGGGGGAAACAGAGGGAGAGAGGTGACGACATGGGGGAGACAGAGGGAGACAGGTGTTGACATGGGGGGGAGAGAGGGGGACAGGTGGCGACATGGGGGAGACAGAGGGAGACAGGTGGTGACATGGGGGAGACAGGCGGTGACATGGGGGAGACAAAGGGAGACAGGTGGTGACATGAGGGAGACAGAGGGAGATAGGTGGTGACATGGGGGAGACAGAGTGAGACAGGTGGTGACATGGGGGAGACAGAGGGAGACAGGTGGTGAAATGGGGAGACAGAGGGAGACAGGTGGTGACAGGTTTCCGGTTCCGGGTTGGAGCGAGCGGTCGCATCTACACTTCGGTCCGCTGGTAGTATAACTTTTCATTACATTTTCATTACATTTCATTATAGTACAACGGTTTGATTTGTCTAATCTTAGCAATTTCTTCTTAGCTAGCTACATAGCCGTCTTTGTATCAAAGATAATTGTGTAATTATCGTATTTCGTCGTCCTAACGTAGTCTACACTGCTATCTGCCCAGCAGCTAGCTAACGTCTACCGTCTACCAGCACTGTAGAAACTATTACACTCAACTGAACGACTCGGTTAGTGTAGTGTTAGCTAGCTACATAGTTGTCTTTGCTGTCTTCGTATCCAAGATAATTGTGTAGTTTAGAGTGTGTAGACTTAGAGTGATTATCTTAATTTACCGAGGTTAGCTAGCCAGCTATTTGTCGTCCTTAACGTAGGAGATACTGCTAGCTAGCTAGCCAACAGCTAGCCAACGTCTACCGAATAGAACTTCAACAACCTGGTCAACATTCCGCTTCGCTCCACAGGTAGTATCACATTTTCATTTCACTTCATTACAGTACAACGGTTTGATTTGTTTGATCGTAGCTAGCTAGCTACATAGCCGTCTTTGTATCTAAGACAATTGTGTAGTCTAGAGCGATTTTCTAGGTTAGCTAGCCAGCTATTGTCGTTCTTTTAACGTAACGTAACGTAATCAACACTGCTAGCTAGCCAGCTAGCCCCCGAATAGCAGCACTGTAGAAACTATTACACTCGACGGAACGACTTGATTAGTGTAGTGTCAACAACGCAGCCACTGCCAGCTAGTCTACAAAGTCAACAACGCAGCCACTGCCAGCTAGCCTACTCCAGCAGTACTGTATCATTTCAATCATTTTAGTCAATAAGATTCTTGCTACGTAAGCTTAACTTTCTGAACATTCGAGACTTGTAGTCCACTTGTCATTCCAATCTCCTTTGCATTAGCGTAGCCTCTTCTGTAGCCTGTCAACTATGTGTCTATCTATCCCTGTTCTCTCCTCTCTGCACAGACCATACAAACGCTCCACACCGCGTGGCCGCGGCCACCCTAATCTGGTGGTCCCAGCGCGCACGACCCACGTGAAGTTCCAGGTCTCCGGTAGCCTCTGGAACTGCCGATCTGCGGCCAACAAGGCAGAGTTCATCTCAGCCTATGCCTCCCTCCAGTCCCTCGACTTCTTGGCACTGACGGAAACATGGATCACCACAGATAACACTGCTACTCCTACTGCTCTCTCTTCGTCCGCCCACGTGTTCTCGCACACCCCGAGAGCTTCTGGTCAGCGGGGTGGTGGCACCGGGATCCTTATCTCTCCCAAGTGGTCATTCTCTCTTTCTCCCCTTACCCATCTGTCTATCGCCTCCTTTGAATTCCATGCTGTCACAGTTACCAGCCCTTTCAAGCTTAACATCCTTATCATTTATCGCCCTCCAGGTTCCCTCGGAGAGTTCATCAATGAGCTTGATGCCTTGATAAGCTCCTTTCCTGAGGACAGCTCACCTCTCACAGTCCTGGGCGACTTTAACCTCTTGGAACTCCCCATCCCGGATCCGGGATCGTGACTAAAGCCTCAGGCTCATTAGCATAACGCAACGTTAACGATTTCTGAAAATCGCAAATAAAATGAAAATAATGTGTCTGCTCTCAAGCTTAGCCTTTTCTTAACAACACTGTCATCTCAGATTTTCAAAATATGCTTTTGAACCATAGAAATTGACTAATTTGTGTAAGAGTATGCAAAGCTAGCATAGCATTTTGAGTAGCATTTAGCATGCAACATTTTCACAAAAACCAGATAACCAAATAAATAAAATCATTTACCTTTGAAGAGCTTCTGATGTTTTCAATGAGGAGACTCTCAGTTACATACCAAATGCGCAGTTTTTTCTGAAAGCGTCTGTGTGTAGGAGAAGGTGTTTTTTCACATATCTCTTCATTGATATGCAGTTCGTGGAAGCTTGCTTTCCTCTCTGTATCCCATGGAAAAATACTGGCAGCTGACTTTTGCGCACCAATTTCGGCGCAGGACACCGGGCGGACACCTGGTAAATGTGGTCTCTTATGGTCAATCTTCCAATGATCTGCCTACAAATACGTCACAATGCTGCAGACACCTTGGGGAAACGACAGAAAGGGCAGGCTCATTCCTCTCGCATTCACAGCCATATAAGGAGACAATGGAAAACAGAGCCTCAAAAATCCTGCTCATTTCCTGGATGCCGTCTCATCTTGGTTTTGCCTGAAGCTCACGTTCTAGGGCACGCACACAAAATATCTTGGTAGTTCTGGACACGTCAGAGTGTTTTCTTTCGAAAGCTATCAATTATATGCATAATCGAGCATCTTTTTGTGACAAAATATCTTGTTTAAAACGGGAACGTTTTTCATCCAAAAATGAAATAGCGCCCCCAGAGCATCAACAGGTTAACCTCCCCACGTCTACCTTTGACTCATTCCTCTCTGCCTCCTTCTTTCCACTCCTCTCCTCTTTTGACCTCACCCTCTCACCTTCCCCCCCTACTCACAAGGCAGGCAATACGCTCGACCTCATCTTTACTAGATGCTGTTCTTCCACTAACCTCATTGCAACTCCCCTCCAAGTCTCCGACCACTACCTTGTATCCTTTTCCCTCTCGCTCTCATCCAACACTTCCCACACTGCCCCTACTCGGATGGTATCGCGCCGTCCCAACCTTCGCTCTCTCTCCCCCGCTACTCTCTCCTCTTCCATCCTATCATCTCTTCCCTCTGCTCAAACCTTGTCCAAACTATCTCCTGATTCTGCCTCCTCAACCCTCCTCCCTTCCCTTTCTGCATCCTTTGACTCTCTATGTCCCCTATCCTCCAGGCCGGCTCGGTCCTCCCCTCCCGCTCCGTGGCTCGATGACTCATTGCGAGCTCACAGAACAGGTCTCCGGGCAGCCGAGCGGAAATGGAGGAAAACTCGCCTCCCTGCGGACCTGGCATCCTTTCACTCCCTCCTCTCTACATTTTCCTCCTCTGTCTCTGCTGCTAAAGCCACTTTATACCACTCTAAATTCCAAGCATCTGCCTCTAACCCTAGGAAGCTCTTTGCCACCTTCTCCTCCCTCCTGAATCCTCCTCCCCCTCCCCCTCCTCCCTCTCTGCAGATGACTTCGTCAACCATTTTGAAAAGAAGGTCGACGACATCCGATCCTCGTTGCTAAGTCAAACGACACCGCTGGTTCTGCTCACACTGCCCTACCCTGTGCTCTGACCTCTTTCTCCCTCTCTCTCCAGATGAAATCTCGCTTCTTGTGACGGCCGGCCGCCCAACAACCTGCCCGCTTGACCCTATCCCCTCCTCTCTTCTCCAGACCATTTCCGGAGACCTTCTCCCTTACCTCACCTCGCTCATCAACTCATCCCTGACCGCTGGCTACGTCCCTTCCGTCTTCAAGAGAGCGAGAGTTGCACCCCTTCTGAAAAAACCTACACTCGATCCCTCCGATGTCAACAACTACAGACCAGTATCCCTTCTTTCTTTTCTCTCCAAAACTCTTGAACGTGCCGTCCTTGGCCAGTTCTCCCGCTATCTCTCTCAGAATGACCTTCTTGATCCAAATCAGTCAGGTTTCAAGACTAGTCATTCAACTGAGACTGCTCTTCTCTGTATCACGGAGGCGCTCCGCACTGCTAAAGCTAACTCTCTCTCCTCTGCTCTCATCCTTCTAGACCTATCGGCTGCCTTCGATACTGTGAACCATCAGATCCTCCTCTCCACCCTCTCCGAGTTGGGCATCTCCGGCGCGGCCCACGCTTGGACGGCGTCCTACCTGACAGGTCGCTCCTACCAGGTGGCGTGGCGAGAATCTGTCTCCTCGCCACGCACTCTCACCACTGGTGTTCTAGGCCCTCTCCTATTCTCGCTATACACCAAGTCACTTGGCTCTGTCATAACCTCACATGGTCTCTCCTATCATTGCTATGCAGACGACACACAATTAATCTTCTCCTTTCCCCCTTCTGATGACCAGGTGGCGAATCGCATCTCTGCATGTCTGGCAGACATGCTGAACCTCGGCAAGACGGAGCTGCTCTTCCTCCCGGGGAAGGACTGCCCGTTCCATGATCTCGCCATCACGGTTGACAACTCCATTGTGTCCTCCTCCCAGAGCGCTAAGAACCTTGGCGTGATCCTGGACAACACCCTGTCGTTCTCAACTAACATCAAGGCGGTTGCCCGTTCCTGTAGGTTCATGCTCTACAACATCCGCAGAGTACGACCCTGCCAAACACAGGAAGCGGCGCAGGTCCTAATCCAGGCACTTGTCATCTCCCGTCTGGATTACTGCAACTCGCTGTTGGCTGGGCTCCCTGCCTGTGCCATTAAACCCCTACAACTCATCCAGAACGCCGCAGCCCGTCTGGTGTTCAACCTTCCCAAGTTCTCTCACGTCACCCCGCTCCTCCGCTCTCTCCACTGGCTTCCAGTTGAAGCTCGCATCCGCTACAAGACCATGGTGCTTGCCTACGGAGCTGTGAGGGGAACGGCACCGCAGTACCTCCAGGCTCTGATCAGGCCCTACACCCAAACAAGGACACTGCGTTCATCCACCTCTGGCCTGCTCGCCTCCCTACCACTGAGGAAGTACAGTTCCCGCTCAGCCCAGTCAAAACTGTTCGCCAATGGTGGAACAAACTCCCTCACGACGCCAGGACAGCGGAGTCAATCACCACCTTCCGGAGACACCTGAAACCCCACCTCTTTAAGGAATACCTAGGATAGGATAAAGTAATCCTTCTCACCCCCCCCCCCTTAAATGATTTAGATGCACTATTGTAAAGTGGCTGTTCCACTGGATGTCATAAGGTGAATTCACCAATTTGTAAGTCGCTCTGGATAAGAGCGTCTGCCAAATGACTTAAATGTAAATGTAAATGTGACATGGGGGAGACAGAGGGAGACAGGTGGCGACATGGGGTAGAAGGAGGGAGTCAGGTGGCGACATGGGGGAGACAGAAAGAGACAGGTGGTGACATAGAGAGACAGGTGGTGACATGGGGAGACAGAGGGAGACAGGTGGTGAAATGGGGGAGACAGAGGGAGACAGGTGGTGAAATGGGGGAGACAGAGGGAGACAGGTGGTGACATGGGGGAGACAGAGGGAGACAGGTGCAGACATGGGGTAGAAGGAGGGAGACAGGTGGCGACATGGGGGAGACAGGTGGTGACATGGGGGAGACAAGTGGTGACATGGGGGAGACAGAGGGAGACAGGTGGTAACATGGGGGAGACAGAGGGAGACAGGTGGTGACATGGGGGAAACAGAGGGAGACAGGTGGCGACATGCGGTAGACAGAGGGAGACAGGTGGTGAAATTGTGGAGACAGAGGGAGACAGGTGGTGACATGGGGGAGACATGTGGTGACATGGGGGAGACAGAGGGAGACAGGTGGCGACATGGGGTAGAAGGAGGGAGACAGGTGGCGACATGTGGGAGACAGAAAGAGACAGGTGGTGACATGGGGGAGACAAGTGGTGACATGGGGGAGAAGGAGGGAGACAGGTGGCGACATGGGGGAGACAGAGGGAGAAAGGTGGCGACATGGGGGAGACAGAGGGAGACAGAGGGAGACAGGTGGTAACACGGGGGAGACAGAGGGAGACAGGTGGTGACATGAGGGAAACAGAGGGAGACAGGTGGCGACATGGGGGGGACAGAGGGGGACAGGTGGCGACATGGGGGAGACAGAGGGAGACAGGTGGTGACATGGGGGAGACAGGAGGTGACATGGGGGAGACAAAGGGAGACAGGTGGTGACATGGGGGAGACAGAGGGAGATAGGTGGTGACATGGGGGAGACAGAGTGAGACAGGTGGTGACATGGGGGAGACAGAGGGAGACAGGTGGTGAAATGGTGGAGATAGAGGGAGACAGGTGGTGACATGGGGGAGACAGAGGGAGACAGGTGGCGACATGGGGTAGAAGGAGGGAGTCAGGTGGCGACATGGGGGAGACAGAAAGAGACAGGTGGTGACATAGAGAGACAGGTGGTGACATGGGGAGACAGAGGGAGACAGGTGGTGAAATGGGGGAGACTGAGGGAGACAGGTGGTGAAATGGGGGAGACAGAGGGAGACAGGTGGTGACATGGGGGAGACAGAGGGAGACAGGTGCAGACATGGGGTAGAAGGAGGGAGACAGGTGGCGACATGGGGGAGACAGGTGGTGACATGGGGGAGACAAGTGGTGACATGGGGGAGACAGAGGGAGACAGGTGGTAACATGGGGGAGACAGAGGGAGACAGGTGGTGACATGGGGGAAACAGAGGGAGACAGGTGGCGACATGCGGTAGACAGAGGGAGACAGGTGGTGAAATTGTGGAGACAGAGGGAGACAGGTGGTGACATGGGGGAGACATGTGGTGACATGGGGGAGACAGAGGGAGACAGGTGGCGACATGGGGTAGAAGGAGGGAGACAGGTGGCGACATGTGGGAGACAGAAAGAGACAGGTGGTGACATGGGGGAGACAAGTGGTGACATGGGGGAGAAGGAGGGAGACAGGTGGCGACATGGGGGAGACAGAGGGAGAAAGGTGGCGACATGGGGGAGACAGAGGGAGACAGGAGGTGACATGGGGGAGACAAAGGGAGACAGGTGGTGACATGGGGGAGATAGGTGGTGACATGGGGGAGACAGAGTGAGACAGGTGGTGACATGAGGGAGACAGAGGGAGACAGGTGGTGAAATGGTGGAGATAGAGGGAGACAGGTGGTGACATGGGGGAGACAGAGGGAGACAGGTGGCGACATGGGGTAGAAGGAGGGAGTCAGGTGGCGACATGGGGGAGACAGAAAGAGACAGGTGGTGACATAGAGAGACAGGTGGTGACATGGGGAGACAGAGGGAGACAGGTGGTGAAATGGGGGAGACAGAGGGAGACAGGTGGTGAAATGGGGGAGACAGAGGGAGTCAGGTGGTGACATGGGGGAGACAGAGGGAGACAGGTGCAGACATGGGGTAGAAGGAGGGAGACAGGTGGCGACATGGGGGAGACAGGTGGTGACATGGGGGAGACAAGTGGTGACA
Organism: Oncorhynchus masou masou; assembly: GCF_036934945.1. Lineage (NCBI taxonomy): Eukaryota > Metazoa > Chordata > Actinopteri > Salmoniformes > Salmonidae > Oncorhynchus > Oncorhynchus masou. The sequence goes on from NC_088243.1 coordinate 18,072,427, forward strand.
TGGGGGAGACAGAGGGAGACAGGTGGTAACATGGGGGAGACAGAGGGAGACAGGTGGTGACATGGGGGAAACAGAGGGAGACAGGTGGCGACATGCGGTAGACAGAGGGAGACATGTAGTGAAATTGTGGAGACAGAGGGAGACAGGTGGTGACATATGGGGAGACATGTGGTGACATGGGGGAGACAGAGGGAGACATGTGGCGACATGGGGGAGACAGAGGGAGACAGGTGGTAACACGGGGGAGACAGAGGGAGACAGGTGGTGACATGAGGGAAACAGAGGGAGACAGGTGGTGACATGGGGGACACAGGTGTTGATATGGGGGGGGAGAGAGGGAGACAGGTGGCGACATGGGGGAGACAGGCGGTGACATGGGGGAGACAGAGGGAGACGGGTGGTGACATAGGGGAGACAGAGGGGGACAGGTGGTGACATGGGGGAGACAGAAAGAGACAGGTGGCGACATGGGGGAGAATGAGGGAGACAGGTGGCGACATGGGAGAGACAGAGGGAGACAGGTGGTGACATGGGGGAAACAGAGGGAGACAGGTGGCGACATGGGGGAGTCAGAGAGAGACAGGTGGTGACATGGGGGAGACAGAGGGAGACAGGTGGTGACATGGGGGAGAAGGAGGGAGACAGGTGGTGACATGGGTGAGACAGAGGGAGAAAGGTGGCGACATGGGGAGACAGGTGGTGACATGGCGGAGACAGAGGGAGACAGTTGGTGACATGGGGGAAAGAGAGGGAGACAGGAGGCGACATGAGGGAGACAGAGGGAGAATGGTGGCGACATGGGGGAGACAGAGGGAGACAGGTGGTAACACGGGGGAGACAGAGGGAGACAGGTGGTGACATGAGGGAAACAGAGGGAGACAGGTGGCGACATGGGGGAGACAGGTGTTGATATGGGGGTGGAGAGAGGGAGACAGGTGGCGACATGGGGGAGACAGGCGGTGACATGGGGGAGACAGAGGGAGACGGGTGGTGACATGGGGGAGACAGAGGGAGACAGGTGGCGACATGGGGTAGAAGGAGGGAGACAGGTGGCAACATGGGGGAGACAGAGGGAGAATGGTGGCGACATGGGGGAGACAGAGGGAGACAGGTGGTAACACGGGGGAGACAGAGGGAGACAGGTGGTGACATGAGGGAAAAAGAGGGAGACAGGTGGCAACATGGGGGAGACAGGTGTTGATATGGGGGAGAGAGAGGGGGACAGGTGGTGACATGGGGGAGACAGACGGTGACATGGGGGAGACAGAGGGAGACGGGTGGTGACATGGGGGAGACAGAGGGGGACAGGTGGTGACATGGGGGAGACAGAAAGAGACAGGTGGTGACATGGGGGAGACAGAGGGAGACAGGTGGTGACATGGGGAGACAGGTGGTGACATGGGGAGACAGAGGGAGACAGGTGGTGAAATGGGGGAGACAGAGGGAGACAGGTGGTGACATGGGGGAGACAGAGGGAGAACGGTGGTGAAATGGGGGAGACAGAGGGAGACAGGTGGTGACATGGGGGAGACAGAGGGAAACAGGTGGCGACATGGGGGAGAAGAAGGGAGACAGGTGGTGACATGAGGGAGACAGAGGGAGATGGGTGGTGACATGGGGGAGACAGAGGGAGACAGGTGGTGACATGGGGGAGACAAGTGGTGACATGGGGGAGACAGAGGGAGACAGGTGGTAACATGCGGTAGACAGAGGGAGACAGGTGGTGAAATTGTGGAGACAGAGGGAGACAGGTGGTGACATGGGGGAGACATGTGGTGACATGGGGGAGACAGAGGGAGACAGGTGGCGACATGGGGTAGAAGGAGGGAGACAGGTGGCGACATGTGGGAGACAGAAAGAGACAGGTGGTGACATGGGGGAGACAAGTGGTGACATGGGGGAGAAGGAGGGAGACAGGTGGCGACATGGGGGAGACAGAGGGAGAAAGGTGGCGACATGGGGGAGACAGAGGGAGACAGAGGGAGACAGGTGGTAACACGGGGGAGACAGAGGGAGACAGGTGGTGACATGAGGGAAACAGAGGGAGACAGGTGGCGACATGGGGGGAGAGAGGGGGACAGGTGGCGACATGGGGGAGACAGAGGGAGACAGGTGGTGACATGGGGGAGACAGGAGGTGACATGGGGGAGACAAAGGGAGACAGGTGGTGACATGGGGGAGACAGAGGGAGATAGGTGGTGACATGGGGGAGACAGAGTGAGACAGGTGGTGACATGGGGGAGACAGAGGGAGACAGGTGGTGAAATGGGGGAGTCAGAGGGAGACAGGTGGTGACATGGGGGAGACAGAGGGAGACAGGTGGCGACATGGGGTAGAAGGAGGGAGACAGGTGGCAACATGGGGGAGACAGAGGGAGAATGGTGGCGACATGGGGGAGACAGAGGGAGACAGGTGGTAACACGGGGGAGACAGAGGGAGACAGGTGGTGACATGCGGGAAAAAGAGGGAGACAGGTGGCAACATGGGGGAGACAGGTGTTGATATGGGGGGGAGAGAGGGGGACAGGTGGTGACATGGGGGAGACAGAGGGAGGCGGGTGGTGACATGGGGGAGACAGAGGGGGACAGGTGGTGACATGGGGGAGACAGAAAGAGACAGGTGGTGACATGGGGGAGAATGAGTGAGACAGGTGGCGACATGGGGGAGACAGAGGGAGACAGGTGGTGACATGGGGAGACAGGTGGTGACATGGGGAGACAGAGGGAGACAGGTGGTGAAATGGGGGAGACAGAGGGAGACAGGTGGTGACATGGGGGAGACAGAGGGAGAACGGTGGTGAAATGGGGGAGACAGAGGGAGACAGGTGGTGACATGGGGGAAACAGAGGGAGACAGGTGGTGACATGGGGGAGACAAGTGGTGACATGGGGGAGACAGAGGGAGACAGGTGGTAACATGGGGGAGACAGAGGGAGACAGGTGGTGACATGCGGTAGACAGAGGGAGACAGGTGGTGAAATTGTGGAGACAGAGGGAGACAGGTGGTGACATGGGGGAGACATGTGGTGACATGGGGGGGACAGAGGGAGACAGGTGGCGACATGGGGTAGAAGGAGGGAGACAGGTGGCGACATGTGGGAGACAGAAAGAGACAGGTGGTGACATGGGGGAGACAGAGGGAGACAGGTGGTAACATGGGGGAGACAGAGGGAGACAGGTGGTGACATGGGGGAAACAGAGGGAGACAGGTGGCGACATGCGGTAGACAGAGGGAGACAGGTGGTGAAATTGTGGAGACAGAGGGAGACAGGTGGTGACATGGGGGAGACATGTGGTGACATGGGGGGGACAGAGGGAGACAGGTGGCGACATGGGGTAGAAGGAGGGAGACAGGTGGCGACATGTGGGAGACAGAACGAGACAGGTGGTGACATGGGGGAGACAAGTGGTGACATGGGGGAGAAGGAGGGAGACAGGTGGCGACATGGGGGAGACAGAGGGAGAAAGGTGGCGACATGGGGGAGACAGAGGGAGACAGAGGGAGACAGGTGGTAACACGGGGGAGACAGAGGGAGACAGGTGGTAACACGGGGGAGACAGAGGGAGACAGGTGGTGACATGAGGGAAACAGAGGGAGACAGGTGGCGACATGGGGGGGAGAGAGGGGGACAGGTGGCGACATGGGGGAGACAGAGGGAGACAGGTGGTGACATGGGGGAGACAGGAGGTGACATGGGGGAGACAAAGGGAGACAGGTGGTGACATGGGGGAGACAGAGGGAGATAGGTGGTGACATGGGGGAGACCGAGTGAGACAGGTGGTGACATGGGGGAGACAGAGGGAGACAGGTGGTGAAATGGGGGAGACAGAGGGAGACAGGTGGTGACATGGGGGAGACAGAGGGAGACAGGTGGCGACATGGGGGAGTCAGAGAGAGACAGGTGGTGACATGGGGGAGACAGAGGGAGACAGGTGGTGACATGGGGGAGAAGGAGGGAGACAGGTGGTGACATGGGTGAGACAGAGGGAGAAAGGTGGCGACATGGGGAGACAGGTGGTGACATGGGGGAGACAGAGGGAGACAGTTGGTGACATGGGGGAAAGAGAGGGAGACAGGAGGCGACATGGGGGAGAATGAGGGAGACAGGTGGCGACATGGGAGAGACAGAGGGAGACAGGTGGTGACATGGGGGAAACAGAGGGAGACAGGTGGCGACATGGGGGAGTCAGAGAGAGACAGGTGGTGACATGGGGGAGACAGAGGGAGACAGGTGGTGACATGGGGGAGAAGGAGGGAGACAGGTGGTGACATGGGTGAGACAGAGGGAGAAAGGTGGCGACATGGGGAGACAGGTGGTGACATGGGGGAGACAGAGGGAGACAGTTGGTGACATGGGGGAAAGAGAGGGAGACAGGAGGCGACATGAGGGAGACAGAGGGAGAATGGTGGCGACATGGGGGAGACAGAGGGAGACAGGTGGTAACACGGGGGAGACAGAGGGAGACAGGTGGTGACATGAGGGAAACAGAGGGAGACAGGTGGCGACATGGGGGAGACAGGTGTTGATATGGGGGGGGAGAGAGGGAGACAGGTGGCGACATGGGGGAGACAGGCGGTGACATGGGGGAGACAGAGGGAGACGGGTGGTGACATGGGGTAGAAGGAGGGAGACAGGTGGTGACATGAGGGAAAAAGAGGGAGACAGGTGGCAACATGGGGGAGACAGGTGTTGATATGGGGGGGAGAGAGGGGGACAGGTGGTGACATGGGGGAGACAGACGGTGACATGGGGGAGACAGAGGGAGACGGGTGGTGACATGGGGGAGACAGAGGGGGACAGGTGGTGACATGGGGGAGACAGAAAGAGACAGGTGGTGACATGGGGGAGAATGAGTGAGACAGGTGGCGACATGGGGGAGACAGAGGGAGACAGGTGGTGACATGGGGAGACAGGTGGTGACATGGGGAGACAGAGGGAGACAGGTGGTGAAATGGGGGAGACAGAGGGAGACAGGTGGTGACATGGGGGAGACAGAGGGAGAACGGTGGTGAAATGGGGGAGACAGAGGGAGACAGGTGGTGACATGGGGGAAACAGAGGGAGACAGGTGGTGACATGGGGGAGACAAGTGGTGACATGGGGGAGACAGAGGGAGACAGGTGGTAACATGGGGGAGACAGAGGGAGACAGGTGGTGACATGGGGGAAACAGAGGGAGACAGGTGGCGACATGCGGTAGACAGAGGGAGACAGGTGGTGAAATTGTGGAGACAGAGGGAGACAGGTGGTGACATGGGGGAGACATGTGGTGACATGGGGGGGACAGAGGGAGACAGGTGGCGACATGGGGTAGAAGGAGGGAGACAGGTGGCGACATGTGGGAGACAGAAAGAGACAGGTGGTGACATGGGGGAGACAGAGGGAGACAGGTGGTAACATGGGGGAGACAGAGGGGGACAGGTGGTGACATGGGGGAAACAGAGGGAGACAGGTGGCGACATGCGGTAGACAGAGGGAGACAGGTGGTGAAATTGTGGAGACAGAGGGAGACAGGTGGTGACATGAGGGAAACAGAGGGAGACAGGTGGTGACATGGGGGAGACAGGTGTTGATATGGGGGGGAGAGAGGGAGACAGGTGGCGACATGGGGGAGACAGGCGGTGACATGGGGGAGACAGAGGGAGACGGGTGGTGACATGGGGGAGACAGAGGGAGACAGGTGGCGACATGGGGTAGAAGGAGGGAGACAGGTGGCAACATGGGGGAGACAGAGGGAGACAGGTGGTAACACGGGGGAGACAGAGGGAGACAGGTGGTGACATGAGGGAAAAAGAGGGAGACAGGTGGCAACATGGGGGAGACAGGTGTTGATATGGGGGGGAGAGAGGGGGACAGGTGGTGACATGGGGGAGAATGAGTGAGACAGGTGGCGACATGGGGGAGACAGAGGGAGACAGGTGGTGACATGGGGAGACAGGTGGTGACATGGGGAGACAGAGGGAGACAGGTGGTGAAATGGGGGAGACAGAGGGAGACAGGTGGTGACATGGGGGAGACAGAGGGAGAACGGTGGTGAAATGGGGGAGACAGAGGGAGACAGGTGGTGACATGGGGGAAACAGAGGGAGACAGGTGGTGACATGGGGGAGACAAGTGGTGACATGGGGGAGACAGAGGGAGACAGGTGGTAACATGGGGGAGACAGAGGGAGACAGGTGGTGACATGGGGGAAACAGAGGGAGACAGGTGGCGACATGCGGTAGACAGAGGGAGACAGGTGGTGAAATTGTGGAGACAGAGGGAGACAGGTGGTGACATGGGGGAGACATGTGGTGACATGGGGGGACAGAGGGAGACAGGTGGCGACATGGGGTAGAAGGAGGGAGACAGGTGGCGACATGTGGGAGACAGAAAGAGACAGGTGGTGACATGGGGGAGACAGAGGGAGACAGGTGGTAACATGGGGGAGACAGAGGGAGACAGGTGGTGACATGGGGGAAACAGAGGGAGACAGGTGGCGACATGCGGTAGACAGAGGGAGACAGGTGGTGAAATTGTGGAGACAGAGGGAGACAGGTGGTGACATGGGGGAGACATGTGGTGACATGGGGGGACAGAGGGAGACAGGTGGTGACATGGGGTAGAAGGAGGGAGACAGGTGGCGACATGTGGGAGACAGAAAGAGACAGGTGGTGACATGGGGGAGACAAGTGGTGACATGGGGGAGAAGGAGGGAGACAGGTGGCGACATGGGGGAGACAGAGGGAGAAAGGTGGCGACATGGGGGAGACAGAGGGAGACAGAGGGAGACAGGTGGTAACACGGGGAGACAGAGGGAGACAGGTGGTGACATGAGGGAAACAGAGGGAGACAGGTGGCGACATGGGGGGGAGAGAGGGGGACAGGTGGCGACATGGGGGAGACAGAGGGAGACAGGTGGTGACATGGGGGAGACAGGAGGTGACATGGGGGAGACAAAGGGAGACAGGTGGTGACATGGGGGAGACAGAGGGAGATAGGTGGTGACATGGGGGAGACAGAGTGAGACAGGTGGTGACATGGGGGAGACAGAGGGAGACAGGTGGTGAAATGGGGGAGACAGAGGGAGACAGGTGGTGACATGGGGGAGACAGAGGGAGACAGGTGGCGACATGGGGGAGTCAGAGAGAGACAGGTGGTGACATGGGGGAGACAGAGGGAGACAGGTGGTGACATGGGGGAGAAGGAGGGAGACAGGTGGTGACATGGGTGAGACAGAGGGAGAAAGGTGGCGACATGGGGAGACAGGTGGTGACATGGGGGAGACAGAGGGAGACAGTTGGTGACATGGGGGAAAGAGAGGGAGACAGGAGGCGACATGGGGGAGAATGAGGGAGACAGGTGGCGACATGGGAGAGACAGAGGGAGACAGGTGGTGACATGGGGGAAACAGAGGGAGACAGGTGGCGACATGGGGGAGTCAGAGAGAGACAGGTGGTGACATGGGGGAGACAGAGGGAGACAGGTGGTGACATGGGGGAGAAGGAGGGAGACAGGTGGTGACATGGGTGAGACAGAGGGAGAAAGGTGGCGACATGGGGAGACAGGTGGTGACATGGGGGAGACAGAGGGAGACAGTTGGTGACATGGGGGAAAGAGAGGGAGACAGGAGGCGACATGAGGGAGACAGAGGGAGAAAGGTGGCGACATGGGGAGACAGGTGGCGACATGGGGGAGACAGAGGGAGACAGGTGGTAACACGGGGGAGACAGAGGGAGACAGGTGGTGACATGAGGGAAACAGAGGGAGACAGGTGGCGACATGGGGGAGACAGGTGTTGATATGGGGGGGAGAGAGGGAGACAGGTGGCGACATGGGGGAGACAGGCGGTGACATGGGGGAGACAGAGGGAGACGGGTGGTGACATGGGGTAGAAGGAGGGAGACAGGTGGTGACATGAGGGAAAAAGAGGGAGACAGGTGGCAACATGGGGGAGACAGGTGTTGATATGGGGGGGAGAGAGGGGGACAGGTGGTGACATGGGGGAGACAGACGGTGACATGGGGGAGACAGAGGGAGACGGGTGGTGACATGGGGGAGACAGAGGGGGACAGGTGGTGACATGGGGGAGACAGAAAGAGACAGGTGGTGACATGGGGGAGAATGAGTGAGACAGGTGGCGACATGGGGGAGACAGAGGGAGACAGGTGGTGACATGGGGAGACAGGTGGTGACATGGGGAGACAGAGGGAGACAGGTGGTGAAATGGGGGAGACAGAGGGAGACAGGTGGTGACATGGGGGAGACAGAGGGAGAACGGTGGTGAAATGGGGGAGACAGAGGGAGACAGGTGGTGACATGGGGGAAACAGAGGGAGACAGGTGGTGACATGGGGGAGACAAGTGGTGACATGGGGGAGACAGAGGGAGACAGGTGGTAACATGGGGGAGACAGAGGGAGACAGGTGGTGACATGGGGGAAACAGAGGGAGACAGGTGGCGACATGCGGTAGACAGAGGGAGACAGGTGGTGAAATTGTGGAGACAGAGGGAGACAGGTGGTGACATGGGGGAGACATCTGGTGACATGGGGGGGACAGAGGGAGACAGGTGGCGACATGGGGTAGAAGGAGGGAGACAGGTGGCGACATGTGGGAGACAGAAAGAGACAGGTGGTGACATGGGGGAGACAGAGGGAGACAGGTGGTAACATGGGGGAGACAGAGGGGGACAGGTGGTGACATGGGGGAAACAGAGGGAGACAGGTGGCGACATGCGGTAGACAGAGGGAGACAGGTGGTGAAATTGTGGAGACAGAGGGAGACAGGTGGTGACATGAGGGAAACAGAGGGAGACAGGTGGCGACATGGGGGAGACAGGTGTTGATATGGGGGGGAGAGAGGGAGACAGGTGGCGACATGGGGGAGACAGGCGGTGACATGGGGGAGACAGAGGGAGACGGGTGGTGACATGGGGGAGACAGAGGGAGACAGGTGGCGACATGGGGTAGAAGGAGGGAGACAGGTGGTGACATGGGGGAAACAGAGGGAGAGAGGTGACGACATGGGGGAGACAGAGGGAGACAGGTGTTGACATGGGGGAGACAGGTGTTGATATGGGGGGGGAGAGAGGGAGACAGGTGGCGACATGGGGGAGACAGGCGGTGACATGGGGGAGACAGAGGGAGACGGGTGGTGACATGGGGTAGAAGGAGGGAGACAGGTGGTGACATGAGGGAAAAAGAGGGAGACAGGTGGCAACATGGGGGAGACAGGTGTTGATATGGGGGGAGAGAGGGGGACAGGTGGTGACATGGGGGAGACAGACGGTGACATGGGGGAGACAGAGGGAGACGGGTGGTGACATGGGGGAGACAGAGGGGGACAGGTGGTGACATGGGGGAGACAGAAAGAGACAGGTGGTGACATGGGGGAGAATGAGTGAGACAGGTGGCGACATGGGGGAGACAGAGGGAGACAGGTGGTGACATGGGGAGACAGGTGGTGACATGGGGAGACAGAGGGAGACAGGTGGTGAAATGGGGGAGACAGAGGGAGACAGGTGGTGACATGGGGGAGACAGAGGGAGAACGGTGGTGAAATGGGGGAGACAGAGGGAGACAGGTGGTGACATGGGGGAAACAGAGGGAGACAGGTGGTGACATGGGGGAGACAAGTGGTGACATGGGGGAGACAGAGGGAGACAGGTGGTAACATGGGGGAGACAGAGGGAGACAGGTGGTGACATGGGGGAAACAGAGGGAGACAGGTGGCGACATGCGGTAGACAGAGGGAGACAGGTGGTGAAATTGTGGAGACAGAGGGAGACAGGTGGTGACATGGGGGAGACATCTGGTGACATGGGGGGACAGAGGGAGACAGGTGGCGACATGGGGTAGAAGGAGGGAGACAGGTGGCGACATGTGGGAGACAGAAAGAGACAGGTGGTGACATGGGGGAGACAGAGGGAGACAGGTGGTAACATGGGGGAGACAGAGGGGGACAGGTGGTGACATGGGGGAAACAGAGGGAGACAGGTGGCGACATGCGGTAGACAGAGGGAGACAGGTGGTGAAATTGTGGAGACAGATGGAGACAGGTGGTGACATGAGGGAAACAGAGGGAGACAGGTGGCGACATGGGGGAGACAGGTGTTGATATGGGGGGGAGAGAGGGAGACAGGTGGCGACATGGGGGAGACAGGCGGTGACATGGGGGAGACAGAGGGAGACGGGTGGTGACATGGGGGAGACAGAGGGAGACAGGTGGCGACATGGGGTAGAAGGAGGGAGACAGGTGGCAACATGGGGGAGACAGAGGGAGAATGGTGGCGACATGGGGGAGACAGAGGGAGACAGGTGGTAACACGGGGGAGACAGAGGGAGACAGGTGGTGACATGAGGGAAAAAGAGGGAGACAGGTGGCAACATGGGGGAGACAGGTGTTGATATGGGGGGAGAGAGGGGGACAGGTGGTGACATGGGGGAGACAGACGGTGACATGGGGGAGACAGAGGGAGACGGGTGGTGACATGGGGGAGACAGAGGGGGACAGGTGGTGACATGGGGGAGACAGAAAGAGACAGGTGGTGACATGGGGGAGAATGAGTGAGACAGGTGGCGACATGGGGGAGACAGAGGGAGACAGGTGGTGACATGGGGAGACAGGTGGTGACATGGGGAGACAGAGGGAGACAGGTGGTGAAATGGGGGAGACAGAGGGAGACAGGTGGTGACATGGGGGAGACAGAGGGAGAACGGTGGTGAAATGGGGGAGACAGAGGGAGACAGGTGGTGACATGGGGGAGACAGAGGGAGAAAGGTGGCGACATGGGGGAGACAAGTGGTGACATGGGGGAGACAGAGGGAGACAGGTGGTAACATGGGGGAGACAGAGGGAGACAGGTGGTGACATGGGGGAAACAGAGGGAGACAGGTGGCGACATGCGGTAGACAGAGGGAGACAGGTGGTGAAATTGTGGAGACAGAGGGAGACAGGTGGTGACATGGGGGAGACATGTGGTGACATGGGGGAGACAGAGGGAGACAGGTGGCGACATGTGGGAGACAGAAAGAGACAGGTGGTGACATGGGGGAGACAAGTGGTGACATGGGGGAGAAGGAGGGAGACAGGTGGCGACATGGGGGAGACAGAGGGAGAAAGGTGGCGACATGGGGGAGACAGAGGGAGACAGAGGGAGACAGGTGGTAACACGGGGAGACAGAGGGAGACAGGTGGTGACATGAGGGAAACAGAGGGAGACAGGTGGCGACATGGGGGGAGAGAGGGGGACAGGTGGCGACATGGGGGAGACAGAGGGAGACAGGTGGTGACATGGGGGAGACATGAGGTGACATGGGGGAGACAAAGGGAGACAGGTGGTGACATGGGGGAGACAGAGGGAGATAGGTGGTGACATGGGGGAGACAGAGTGAGACAGGTGGTGACATGGGGGAGACAGAGGGAGACAGGTGGTGAAATGGGGGAGACAGAGGGAGACAGGTGGTGACATGGGGGAGACAGAGGGAGACAGGTGGCGACATGGGGTAGAAGGAGGGAGACAGGTGGCAACATGGGGGAGACAGATGGAGAATGGTGGCGACATGGGGGAGACAGAGGGAGACAGGTGGTAACACGGGGGAGACAGAGGGAGACAGGTGGTGACATGAGGGAAAAAGAGGGAGACAGGTGGCAACATGGGGGAGACAGGTGTTGATATGGGGGGGAGAGAGGGGGACAGGTGGTGACATGGGGGAGACAGACGGTGACATGGGGGAGACAGAGGGAGATGGGTGGTGACATGGGGGAGACAGAGGGGGACAGGTGGTGACATGGGGGAGACAGAAAGAGACAGGTGGTGACATGGGGGAGAATGAGTGAGACAGGTGGCGACATGGGGGAGACAGAGGGAGACAGGTGGTGACATGGGGAGACAGGTGGTGACATGGGGAGACAGAGGGAGACAGGTGGTGAAATGGGGGAGACAGAGGGAGACAGGTGGTGACATGGGGGAGACAGAGGGAGAACGGTGGTGAAATGGGGGAGACAGAGGGAGACAGGTGGTGACATGGGGGAAACAGAGGGAGACAGGTGGTGACATGGGGGAGACAAGTGGTGACATGGGGGAGACAGAGGGAGACAGGTGGTAACATGGGGGAGACAGAGGGAGACAGGTGGTGACATGGGGGAAACAGAGGGAGACAGGTGGCGACATGCGGTAGACAGAGGGAGACAGGTGGTGAAATTGTGGAGACAGAGGGAGACAGGTGGTGACATGGGGGAGACATGTGGTGACATGGGGGGGACAGAGGGAGACAGGTGGCGACATGGGGTAGAAGGAGGGAGACAGGTGGCGACATGTGGGAGACAGAAAGAGACAGGTGGTGACATGGGGGAGACAGAGGGAGACAGGTGGTAACATGGGGGAGACAGAGGGAGACAGGTGGTGACATGGGGGAAACAGAGGGAGACAGGTGGCGACATGCGGTAGACAGAGGGAGACAGGTGGTGACATTGGGGAGACAGGTGGTGACATGGGGGAGACAGGTGGCGACATGGGGTAGAAGAAGGGAGACAGGTGGTGACATGAGGGAGACAGAGGGAGATGGGTGGTGACATGGGGGAGACAGAGGGAGACAGGTGGTGACATGGGGGAGACAAGTGGTGACATGGTGGGAGACAGAGGGAGACAGGTGGTAACATGGGGGAGACAGAGGGAGACAGGTGGTGACATGGGTGAGACAGAGGGAGACAGGTGGCGACATGCGGGAGACAGAGGGAGACAGGTGGTGAAATGGGGGAGACAGAGGGAGACAGGTGGTGACATGGGGGAGACAGAGGGAGACATGTGGCGACATGGGGGAGACAGGTGGTGACATGGGGGAGACAGAGAGAGACAGGTGGTAACATGGGGGAAACAGAGGGAGACAGGTGGCGACATGCGGGAGACAGAGGGAGACAGGTGGTGAAATTGTGGAGACAGAGGGAGACAGGTGGTGACATTGGGGAGACAGGTGGTGACATGGGGGAGACAGGTGGCGACATGGGGGAGAAGGAGGGAGACAGGTTGCGACATGGGGGAGACAGAGGGAGATGGGTGGTGACATGGGGGAGACAGAGGGAGACAGGTGGTGACATGGTGGAGACAGGGGGAAACAGGTGGCGACATTGGGGAGAGAGAGGGGGACAGGTGGTGACATGGAGGAGAAGGAGGGAGACAGGTGGTGACATGGGTGAGACAGAGGGAGACAGGTGGTGAAATGGGGGAGACAGAGGGAGACAGGTGGTGACATGGGGGAGACATAGGGAGAAAGGTGGCGACATGGGGGAGACAAGTGGTGACATGGGGGAGACAGAGAGAGACAGGTGGTAACATGGGGGAAACAGAGGGAGAGAGGTGGTGAAATTGTGGAGACAGAGGGAGACAGGTGGTGACATGGGGGAGACAGGTGGTGACATGGGGGAGAAAGGTGGTGACATGGGGGAGAAGGAGGGAGACAGGTGGCGACATGGGGGAGACAGAGGGAGACAGGTGGTAACATGGGGGAGACAGGTGGTGACATGGGGGAAACAGAGGGAGACAGGTGGTGACATGGGGGAGACAGAGGGAGAGAGGTGGTGACATGGGGGAGAAGGAGGGAGAAAGGTGGTGACATGGGGGAGACAGAGGGAGACAGGTGTTAACATGGCGGAGACAGAGGGAGAATGGTGGTGACATGGGGGAAACAGAGGGAGAGAGGTGGCGACATGGGGGAGACAGAGGGAGACAGGTGTTGGCATGGGGGGAGAGAGGGAGACAGGTGGCGACATGGGGGAGACAGAGGGAGACGGGTGGTGACATGGGGGAGACAGGCGGTGACATGGGGGAGACAGAGGGAGACGGGTGGTGACATGGGGGAGGCAGAGGGAGACAGGTGGTGACATGGTGGAGACAGAGGGAAACAGGTGGCGACATTGGGGAGAGAGAGGGGGACAGGTGTTGACATGGAGGAGAAGGAGGGAGACAGGTGGTGACATGGGGGAGAATGAGGGAGACAGGTTGCGACATGAGGGAGACAGAGGGAGACAGGTGGTGACATGGGGAGACAGTTGGTGACATGGGGAGACAGAGGGAGACAGGTGGTGAAATGGGGGAGACAGAGGGAGACAGGTGGTGAAATGGGGGAGACAGAGGGAGACAGGTGCCGACATGGGGTAGAAGGAGGGAGACAGGTGGTGACATGGTGGAGACAGAGGGAAACAGGTGGCGACATTGGGGAGACAGAGGGGGACAGGTGGTGACATGGGGGAGAAGGAGGGAGACAGGTGGTGACATGGGGAAGACAGAGGGAGACAAGTGGTTTACTGGGGGAGACAGAGGGAGACAGGTGGTGACAGAGGGAGACAGGTGGTGAAATGGGGGAGACAGAGGGAGACAGGTGGTGACACGGGGGAGACAGAGGGGGACAGGTAGTGACATGGGGGAGAAGGAGGGAGACAGGTGGCGACCTGCGGGAGACAGAGGGAGACAGGTGGTGAAATTGTGGAGACAGAGGGAGACAGGTGGTGACATTGGGGAGACAGGTGGTGACATGGGGGAGACAGGTGGCGACATGGGGTAGAAGGAGGGAGACAGGTTGCGACATGGGGGAGACAGAGGGAGATGGGTGGTGACATGGGGGAGACAGAGGGAGACAGGTGGTGACATGGGGGAGACAAGTGGTGACATGGGGGAGACAGAGGGAGACAGGTGGTAACATGGGGGAGACAGAGGGAGACAGGTGGTGACATGGGGGAAACAGAGGGAGACAGGTGGCGACATGCGGGTGACAGAGGGAGACAGGTGGTGAAATGGGGGAGACAGAGGGAGACAGGTGGCGACATGGGGGAGACAGGTGGTGACATGGGGGAGACAGAGAGAGACAGGTGGTAACATGGGGGAAACAGAGGGAGACAGGTGACGACATGCGGGAGACAGAGGGAGACAGGTGGTGAAATTGTGGAGACAGAGGGAGACAGGTGGTGACATTGGGGAGACAGGTGGTGACATGGGGGAGACAGGTGGCGACATGGGGTAGAAGGAGGGAGATGGGTGGTGACATGGGGGAGACAGAGGGAGACAGGTGGTGAAATGGGGGAGACAGAGGGAGACAGGTGGTGACATGGGGGAGACAGAGGGAGAAAGGTGGCGACATGGGGGAGACAAGTGGTGACATGGGGGAGACAGAGAGAGACAGGTGGTAACATGGGGGAAACAGAGGGAGAGAGGTGGTGAAATTGTGGAGACAGAGGGAGACAGGTGGTGACATGGGGGAGACAGGTGGTGACATGGGGGAGAAAGGTGGTGACATGGGGGAGAAGGAGGGAGACAGGTGGCGACATGGGCGAGACAGAGGGAGAAAGGTCGCGACATGGGGGAGACAGAGGGAGACAGGTGGTAATATGGGGGAGACAGGTGGTGACATGGGGGAAACAGAGGGAGACATGTGGTGACATGGGGGAGACAGGTGGTGACATGGGGGAGACAGGTGGCGACATGGGGGAGACAGAGGGAGATGGGTGGTGACATGGGGGAGACAGAGGGAGACAGGTGGTGAAATGGGGGAGACAGAGGGAGACAGGTGGTGACATGGGGGAGACAGAGGGAGAAAGGTGGCGACATGGGGGAGACAAGTGGTGACATGGGGGAGACAGAGAGAGACAGGTGGTAACATGGGGGAAACAGAGGGAGAGAGGTGGTGAAATTGTGGAGACAGAGGGAGACAGGTGGTGACATGGGGGAGACAGGTGGTGACATGGGGGAGAAAGGTGGTGACATGGGGGAGAAGGAGGGAGACAGGTGGCGACATGGGCGAGACAGAGGGAGAAAGGTCGCGACATGGGGGAGACAGAGGGAGACAGGTGGTAATATGGGGGAGACAGGTGATGACATGGGGGAAACAGAGGGAGACATGTGGTGACATGGGGGAGACAAAGGGAGAGAGGTGGCGACATGGGGGAGAAGGAGGGAGAAAGGTGGTGACATGGGGGAGACAGACGGAGACAGGTGTTAACATGGGGGAGACAGAGAGAGACAGGTGGTAACATGGGGGAAACAGAGGGAGACAGGTGGCGACATGGGGAGACAGGTGGTGAAATGGGGGAGACAGAGGGAGACAGGTGGTGACATGGGGGAGACAGAGGGAGACAGGTGGTGACATTGGGGAGACAGGTGGTGACATGGGGGAGACAGGTGGCGACATGGGGGAGAAGGAGGGAGACAGGTGGTGACATGGGGTAGACAGAAGGAGACATGGGGTAGACAGAAGGAGACAAGTGGTGCACTGGGGGAGACAGAGGGAGACAGGTGGTGACATGGTGGAGACAGAGGGAAACAGGTGGCGACATTGGGGAGACAGAGGGGGACAGGTGGTGACATGGGGGAGAAGGAGGGAGACAGGTGGTGACATGGGGGAGACATAAGGAGACAAGTGGTGCACTGGGGGAGACAGAGGGAGACAGGTGGTGACAGAGGGAGACAGGTGGTGAAATGGGGTAGACAGAGGGATACAGGTGGTGACATGGGGGAGACAGAGCGAGACAGGTGGCGACATGGGGGAGAAAGAGGGAGACAGGTGGCGAAATGGGGGAGACAGAGGGAGACAGGTGGTGACATGGGGATACAGGTGGTTACATGGGGAGACAGAGGGAGACAGGTGGTGAAATGGGGGAGACAGAGGGAGACAGGTGGTGACATGGGGGAGACAGAGGGAGACAGTTGGTGAAATGGGGGAGACAGAGGGAGACAGGTGGTGACATGGGGGAGACAGAGGGAGACAGGTGCCGACATGGGGTAGAAGGAGGGAGACAGGTGGCGACATGGGGGAGACAGAGGGAGAAAGGTGGCGACATGGGGGAGACAGGTGGTGACATGGGGGAGACAAGTGGTGACATGGGGGAGACAGAGGGAGACAGGTGGTAACATGGGGGAGACAGAGGGGACAGGTGGTGACATGGTGGAGACAGAGGGAAACAGGTGGCGACATTGGGGAGAGAGAGGGGAACAGGTGGTGACATGGAGGAGAAGGAGGGAGACAGGTGGTGACATGGGGGAGACAGAGGGAGAAAGGTGGCGACATGGGGGAGACAAGTGGTGACATGGGGGAGACAGAGAGAGACAGGTGGTAACATGGGGGAAACAGAGGGAGAGAGGTGGTGAAATTGTGGAGACAGAGGGAGACAGGTGGTGACATGGGGGAGAAAGGTGGTGACATGGGGGAGAAAGGTGGTGACATGGGGGAGAAGGAGGGAGACAGGTGGCGACATGGGGGAGACAGAGGGAGAAAGGTGGCGACATGGGGGAGACAGGTGGTGACATGGGGGAGACAAGTGGTGACATGGGGGAGACAGAGGGAGATGGGTGGTGACATGGGGGAGACAGAGGGAGACAGGTGGTGACATGGTGGAGACAGAGGGAAACAGGTGGCGACATTGGGGAGAGAGAGGGGAACAGGTGGTGACATGGAGGAGAAGGAGGGAGACAGGTGGTGACATGGGGGAGACAGAGGGAGAAAGGTGGCGACATGGGGGAGACAAGTGGTGACATGGGGGAGACAGAGAGAGACAGGTGGTAACATGGGGGAAACAGAGGGAGAGAGGTGGTGAAATTGTGGAGACAGAGGGAGACAGGTGGTGACATGGGGGAGAAAGGTGGTGACATGGGGGAGAAAGGTGGTGACATGGGGGAGAAGGAGGGAGACAGGTGGCGACATGGGGGAGACAGAGGGAGAAAGGTCGCGACATGGGGGAGACAGAGGGAGACAGGTGGTAATATGGGGGAGACAGGTGGTGACATGGGGGAAACAGAGGGAGACATGTGGTGACATGGGGGAGACAGAGGGAGAGAGGTGGCGACATGGGGGAGAAGGAGGGAGAAAGGTGGTGACATGGGGGAGACAGAGGGAGACAGGTGTTAACATGGGGGAGACAGAGGGAGACAGGTGGCGACATGAGGGAGACAGATGGAGACAGGTGGTGACATGGGGAGACAGTTGGTGACATGGGGAGACAGAGGGAGACAGGTGGTGAAATGGGGGAGACAGAGGGAGACAGGTGGTGACATGGGGGTGACAGAGGGAGACAGGTGGTGACATGGGGGAGACAGAGGGAGACAGGTGGTGACATGGGGGAGACAGGCGGTGACATGGGGGAGACAGAGGGAGACGGGTGGTGACATGGGGGAGGCAGAGGGAGACAGGTGGTGACATGGTGGAGACAGAGGGAAACAGGTGGCGACATTGGGGAGAGAGAGGGGGACAGGTGTTGACATGGAGGAGAAGGAGGGAGACAGGTGGTGACATGGGGGAGACAGAGGGAGACAGGTGGTGACATGGGGGAGACAGAGGGAGACAGGTTGCGACATGGGGGAGAATGAGGGAGACAGGTTGCGACATGAGGGAGACAGAGGGAGACAGGTGGTGACATGGGGAGACAGAGGGAGACAGGTGGTGAAATGGGGGAGACAGAGGGAGACAGGTGGTGACATGGGGGTGACAGAGGGAGACAGGTGGTGACATGGGGGAGACAGAGGGAGACAGGTGGTGACATGGGGAGACAGTTGGTGACATGGGGAGACAGAGGGAGACAGGTGGTGAAATGGGGGAGACAGAGGGAGACAGGTGGTGACATGGGGGTGACAGAGGGAGACAGGTGGTGACATGGGGGAGACAGAGGGAGAATGGTGGCGACATGGGGGAGACAGAAAGAGACAGGTGGTGACATGGGGGAGAAGGAGGGAGACAGGTGACGACATGGGGGAGACAGAGGGAGAAAGGTGGCGACATGGGGGAGACAGGTGGTAACTAAGGGGAGACAGGGGGAGACAGGTGGTGACATGGGGGAAACAGAGGGAGACAGGTGGAGACATGGGGGAGACAGAGGGAGACAGGTGGTGACATGGGGGAGACAGAGGGAGACAGGTGGCGACATGGGGGAGAATGAGGGAGACAGGTGGCAACATGAGGGAGACAGAGGGAGACAGGTGGTGACATGGGGAGACAGTTGGTGACATGGGGAGACAGAGGGAGACAGGTGGTGAAATGGGGGAGACAGAGGGAGACAGGTGGTGACATGGGGGTGACAGAGGGAGACAGGTGGTGACATGGGGGAGACAGGTGGTAACTAAGGGGAGACAGGGGGAGACAGGTGGTGACATGGGGGAAACAGAGGGAGACAGGTGGAGACATGGGGGAGACAGAGGGAGAAAGGTGGCGACATGGAGGAGACAGGTGGTAACAAAGGGGAGACAGAGGGAGACAGGTGGTGACATGGGGGTGGCAGGTGGTGACATGGGGGAGAAGGAGGGAGACAGGTGGTGACATAGAGAGACAAGTGGCGACAGAGGGAGACAGGTGGTGACATGGGGGAGGCAGTTGGTGACATGGGGGAGACAGGTGGTGACATGGGGGACACAGAGGGAAACAGGTGGTGACATGGGGGAGACAGGTGGTGACATAGGGGAGACAGAGGGAGACAGGTGGTGACATTGGGGAGACAGAGGGGGACAGGTGGTGACATGGGGGAGAAGGAGGGAGACAGGTGGTGACATGGGGGAGACAGAGGGAGACAAGTGGTTTATTGGGGGAGACAGAGGGATACAGGTGGTGACAGAGGGAGACAGGTGGTGAAATGGGGAGACAGTTGGTGACATGGGGAGACAGAGGGAGACAGGTGGTGAAATGGGGGAGACAGAGGGAGACATGTGGTGACATGGGGGTGACAGAGGGAGACAGGTGGTGACATGGGGGAGACAGAGGGAGACAGGTGGTGACATGGGGGAGAAGGAGGGAGACAGGTGGCGACATGGGGGAGACAGAGGGAGAAAGGTGGCGACATGGGGGAGACAGGTGGTAACAAAGAGGAGACAGAGGGAGACAGGTGGTGACATGGGGGAAACAGAGGGAGACAGGTGGAGACATGGGGGAGACAGAGGGAGACTGGTGGTGACATGGGGGAGACAGAGGGAGACAGGTGGCGACATGGGGGAGAATGAGGGAGACAGGTGGCGACATGGGGGAGACAGAGGGAGAAAGGTGGCGACATGGCGGAGACAGGTGGTGAAATGGGGGAGACAAGTGGTGACATGGGGGAGACAGAGGGAGACAGGTGGTAACATGGGGGAGACAGAGGGAGACAGGTGGTGACATGGGGGAAACACAGGGAGACAGGTGGCGACATGCGGGAGACAGGGGGAGACAGGTGGTGACATGGGGGAGACTGAGGGAGACAGGTGGTGACATGGGGGAGAATGAGGGAGACAGGTGGCGACATGAGGGAGACAGAGGGAGACAGGTGGTGACATGGGGAGACAGTTGGTGACATGGGGAGAAAGAGGGAGACAGGTGGTGACATGGGGGTGGCAGGTGGTGACATGGGGGAGAAGGAGGGAGACAGGTGGTGACTTAGAGAGACAAGTGGCGACAGAGGGAGGCAGGTGGTGACATGGGGGAGACAGGTGGTGACATGGGGGACACAGAGGGAAACAGGTGGTGACATGGGGGAGACAGGTGGTGACATAGGGGAGACAGAGGGAGACAGGTGGTGACATTGGGGAGACAGAGGGAGACAGGTGGTGACATATGGGAGACAGAGGGAGACAGGTGGTGACATTGGGGAGACAGAGGGGGACAGGTGGTGACATGTGGGAGAAGGAGGGAGACAGGTGGTGACATGGGGGAGACAGAGGGAGACAAGTGGTTTATTGGGGGAGACAGAGGGAGACAGGTGGTGACAGAGGGAGACAGGTGGTGAAATGGGGGAGACAGAGGGAGACAGGTGGTGACACGGGGGAGACAGAGCGAGACAGGTGGCGACATGGGGGAGAATGAGGGAGACAGGTGGCGACATGGGGGAGTCAGAGGGAGACAGGTGGTGACATGGGGAGACAGGTGGTGAAATGGGGGAGAGAGGGAGACAGGTGGTGACATGGGGGAGACAGAGGGAGACAGGTGGTGAAATGGGGGAGACGGAGGGAGACAGGTGGTGACATGGGGGAGACAAGTGGTGACATGGGGGAGACAGAGGGAGACAGGTGGTAACATGGGGGAGACAGAGGGAGACAGGTGGTGACATGGGAGAAACACAGGGAGACAGGTGGCGACATGCGGGAGACAGGGGGAGACAGGTGGTGAAATGGGGGAGACAGAGGGAGACAGGTGGTGACATGGGGGAGACAGAGGGAGACAGGTGGCGACATGGGGGAGACAGGTGGTGACATGGGGGAGACAGAGAGAGACAGGTGGTAACATGGGGGAAACAGAGGGAGACAGGTGGCGACATGGGGAGACAGGTGGTGAAATGGGGGAGACAGAGGGAGACAGGTGGTGACATGGGGGAGACAGAGGGAGACAGGTGGTGACATTGGGGAGACAGGTGGTGACATGGGGGAGACAGGTGGCGACATGGGGTAGAAGGAGGGAGACAGGTTGCGACATGGGGGAGACAGAAAGAGACAGGTGGTGACATGGGGGAGACAGGTGGTGACATGGGGGAGACAGAGGGAGAAAGGTGGCGACATGGGGGAGACAGAGGGAGACAGGTGGTAACATGGGGGAGACAGGTGGTGACATGGGGGAAACAGAGGGAGACATGTGGTGACATGGGGGAGACAGAGAGAGAGAGGTGGCGACATGGGGGAGAAGGAGGGAGAAAGGTGGCGACATGGGGGAGACAGAGGGAGACAGGTGTTAACATGGGGGTGACAGAGGGAGACAGGTGGTGACATGGGGGAGACAGAGGGAGACAGGTGGTGACATGGGGAGACAGTTGGTGACATGGGGAGACAGAGGGAGACAGGTGGTGAAATGGGGGAGACAGAGGGAGACAGGTGGTGACATGGGGGTGACAGAGGGAGACAGGTGGTGACATGGGGGAGACAGAGGGAGACAGGTGGTGAAATGGGGGAGAAGGAGGGAGACAGGTGGCGACATGGGGGAGACAGAGGGAGAAAGGTGGCGACATGGGGGAGACAGGTGGTAACAAAGAGGGGACAGAGGGAGACAGGTGGTGACATGGGGGAAACAGAGGGAGACAGGTGGAGACATGGGGGAGACAGAGGGAGACTGGTGGTGACATGGGGGAGACAGAGGGAGACAGGTGGCGACATGGGGGAGAATGAGGGAGACAGGTGGCGACATGGGGGAGACAGAGGGAGAAAGGTGGCGACATGGGGGAGACAGGTGGTGACATGGGGGAGACAAGTGGTGACATGGGGGAGACAGAGGGAGACAGGTGGTAACATGGGGGAGACAGAGGGAGACAGATGGTGACATGGGGGAAACACAGGGAGACAGGTGGCGACATGCGGGAGACAGGGGGAGACAGGTGGTGAAATGGGGGAGACAGAGGGAGACAGGTGGTGACATGGGGGAGACAGAGGGAGACAGGTGGCGACATGGGGGAGACAGGTGGTGACATGGGGGAGACAGAGAGAGACAGGTGGTAACATGGGGGAAACAGAGGGAGACAGGTGGCGACATGGGGAGACAGGTGGTGAAATGGGGGAGACAGAGGGAGACAGGTGGTTACATGGGGGAGACAGAGGGAGACAGGTGGTGACATTGGGGAGACAGGTGGTGACATGGGGGAGACAGGTGGCGACATGGGGTAGAAGGAGGGAGACAGGTTGCGACATGGGGGAGACAGAAAGAGACAGGTGGTGACATGGGGTAGAAGGAGGGAGACAGGTTGCGACATGGGGGAGACAGAAAGAGACAGGTGGTGACATGGGGGAGACAGGTGGTGACATGGGGGAGACAGAGGGAGAAAGGTGGCGACATGGGGGAGACAGAGGGAGACAGGTGGTAACATGGGGGAGACAGGTGGTGACATGGGGGAAACAGAGGGAGACAGGTGGTGACATGGGGGAGACAGAGGGAGAGAGTTGGCGACATGGGGGAGAAGGAGGGAGACAGGTGGTGACATGGGGGAGACATAGGGAGACAGGTGGTGACATGGGGAAGACAGAGGGAGACAGGTGGCGACATTGGGGAGAGAGAGGGGGACAGGTGTTGACATGGAGGAGAAGGAGGGAGACAGGTGGTGACATGGGGGAGACAGGTGTTAACATGGGGGTGACAGAGGGAGACAGGTGGTGACATGGGGGAGACAGAGGGAGACAGGTGGTGACATGGGGGAGACAGAGGGAGACAGGTGGCGACATTGGGGAGAGAGGGGGACAGGTGTTGACATGGAGGAGAAGGAGGGAGACAGGTGGTGACATGGGGGAGACAGAGGGAGACAGGTGGTGACATGGGGGAGACAGAGGGAGACAGGTGGCGACATGGGGGAGAATGAGGGAGACAGGTGGCGACATGAGGGAGACAGAGGGAGACAGGTGGTGACATGGGGAGACAGTTGGTGACATGGGGAGACAGAGGGAGACAGGTGGTGAAATGGGGGAGACAGAGGGAGACAGGTGGTGACATGGGGGAGACAGAGGGAGACAGGTGGCGACATGGGGGAGACAGAAAGAGACAGGTGGTGACATGGGGGAGACAGAGGGAGAAAGGTGGCGACATGGGGGAGACAGGTGGTAACAAAGGGGAGACAGAGGGAGACAGGTGGTGACATGGGGGAAACAGAGGGAGACAGGTGGAGACATGGGGGAGACAGAGGGAGACAGGTGGTGACATAGTGAGACAAGTTGTGACAGAGGGAGACAGGTGGTGACATGGGGGAGGCAGGTGGTGACATGGGGGAGAAGGAGGGAGACAGGTGGTGACATAGAGAGACAAGTGGCGACAGAGGGAGACAGGTGGTGACATGGGGGAGGCAGGTGGTGACATGGGGGAGACAGGTGGTGACATGGGGGACACAGAGGGAAACAGGTGGTGACATGGGGGAGACAGGTGGTGACATAGGGGAGACAGAAGGAGACAAGTGGTGACATGGGGGAGACAGGGGGAAACAAGTCGTGACAGGGGAGACAGAGGGAGACAAGTGGTGACATGTGGGAGACGGAGGGAAACAGGTGGTGACATGGGGGAGACAGAGGGAGACAGGTGGCGACATGGGGGAGAAGGAGGGAGACAGGTGGTGACATGGGGGAGACAGAGGGAGACAAGTGGCGACAGAGGGGAGACAGAGGGGGACAGGTGGTGACATGGGGGAGAAGGAGGGAGACAGGTGGTGACATGGGGTAGACAGAAGGAGACATGGGGTAGACAGAAGGAGACAAGTGGTGCACTGGGGGAGACAGAGGGAGACAGGTGGTGACATGGTGGAGACAGAGGGAAACAGGTGGCGACATTGGGGAGACAGAGGGGGACAGGTGGTGACATGGGGGAGAAGGAGGGAGACAGGTGGTGACATGGGGGAGACATAAGGAGACAAGTGGTGCACTGGGGGAGACAGAGGGAGACAGGTGGTGACAGAGGGAGACAGGTGGTGAAATGGGGTAGACAGAGGGATACAGGTGGTGACATGGGGGAGACAGAGCGAGACAGGTGGCGACATGGGGGAGAAAGAGGGAGACAGGTGGCGAAATGGGGGAGACAGAGGGAGACAGGTGGTGACATGGGGATACAGGTGGTTACATGGGGAGACAGAGGGAGACAGGTGGTGAAATGGGGGAGACAGAGGGAGACAGGTGGTGACATGGGGGAGACAGAGGGAGACAGTTGGTGAAATGGGGGAGACAGAGGGAGACAGGTGGTGACATGGGGGAGACAGAGGGAGACAGGTGCCGACATGGGGTAGAAGGAGGGAGACAGGTGGCGACATGGGGGAGACAGAGGGAGAAAGGTGGCGACATGGGGGAGACAGGTGGTGACATGGGGGAGACAAGTGGTGACATGGGGGAGACAGAGGGAGACAGGTGGTAACATGGGGGAGACAGAGGGGACAGGTGGTGACATGGGGGAGACAGAGGGAGACAGGTGGTGAAATTGAGGAGACAGAGGGAGACAGGTGGTGACATGGGGGAGACAGAGGGAGACAGGTGGTGACATGGGGGAGACAGAGGGAGACAGGTGGCGACAAGTGGGAGACAGAAAGAGACAGGATGCTGGCCTTCGAGGCAGAGTTCCTCTGTCCAGTGTCTGTGTTCTTTTGCCCATCTTAATCTTTTATTTTTATTGTTCAGTCTGAGATATGGCTTTTTCTTTACACCTCTGCCTAGAAGGCCAGGTTTAAGCATCAACCATAATAAGGTGGAAACTGAGCTGCACTTCCTAACCTCCTGCCACATGTACAACCACATAGAATTTGAAAAAAAATCAAACATTGATAAACTCCCATAACTGTTAGGCCAAATACAACAGTGTGCAATCACAGCAGCAATGCTGTGACAAAAGGGTAACCAGTAGAGCACAAACAACATTGTAAATACAAACTATATTTATCTGTTCTACTGCACATCGTTACAACACTGTTCATAGCCAACCATATAACATTTGAAAAGTCTATATTCTTTTAAAACTTTTGTGAGTGTAATGTTTACTAATATTTCCCTTGTTTATTTCACTTTATATATCCACTTTATATATTATCTACCTCACTTGCTTTGGCAATGTTAACACGTGTCCCATGTCAATAAAGCCCTTGAATTGAATTGAGTGTGAGAGAGAGGAGATAGCTACAGTTGAGCTTTATGTCAGACACAGAACTGAACAGTGTGGAGAGGACCAGAAGCAGAATAGGGTTTTACACAACAGCCTGAGAGGTTAAGGATGTTTATATGGTCAGGAATAAAGCTGAAGTAAACCAGTTTACCTCAATCAGGGACTGGTTATTGTTTGTTATTGCCTAGTGCTTTATTATGCATATTAATGCAGGAAAAGTCACAGAGTTACATCAGATGCCACAGTTTGTTGCAGACAACCAAGGACAACGTTTACCGTAGAGAGCACTCAATTAGATGGCATTACTGGTGCTGAGGACCTTCAAACTGACAGCATGCAAATCAGACAAAAACTAATGGCCAGAGCCCACCAACACGGCTCCAAATACTCCATTATAAATATGGAGCGTACAGTGGAGGGAGTACACACTCACACACACACACAAACACACATAGACACACGCACGTGCCTGGGTGAGAGAGAGGAGAGGGAGCATTATGAAATCACATAGGACCTGGCCACCACAGTCTAATTATGCTAATTGCTTCAATGCCCTTGCTTTATTTATGCATGGCGGCTAAGATAAATAAAAGGAAATTGCTTTGGATCTAACTGTATCCATTTTAGAATGCAAACTAGCCTGTGTTTGTTATGAGATTGCTGATCTGTTTACCCTGAAAATTCTGCAGGTAATTGTAATTTTGATTGTAAATGTTTTTGTTCTCTGTGACAGTCCCAGGACTGCATCTGTTGTCTCTGGGTTTTTTATAATGGAATGCTTTGTAATATTTAAACATACTAAATTGTGTAAAAGCAGTTTGCGGCAGCATCAGAATATTGCGTCCAATTAAATAATATTCAATCCAATTTGACATATGTGTTAATCAATATAAATCAATATGCTGTGTGCAAGAATAATACAATGTGGATCAAAAGACTACACCATAATAGTACATTTCATCCTTCAATGCTTTTAGTGACCTTTAGGATATTCTAAGTACTGTGATGCAATGGCACTTAATATGAAATATGTTGTGTATCATACAACCAGAAACTGTAGACTCATTTCCAGCCAGCCAGACGGACAGACAGACAGACAGACAGACAGACAGACAGACAGACAGCCAGACAGGCAGGCAAGCAGGCAGACAGACAGACAGACAGACAGGCAGGCAGGCAGGCAGACAGACAGACAGACAGACAGACAGACAGACAGACAGACAGACAGACAGACAGACAGACAGACAGACAGACAGACAGACAGACAGACAGACAGACAGACAGACAGACAGACAGACAGAAAGCATGTATAATTCCATCCAGAGAAAAGAATTACAATTGATCGGTCTGTGTAGTGACTCCCAACAGTTCTCATCTACTTCACATTAATAAGCCATTGATTTCTCCCCTCATATGTCCGATTTGTATAGCTACAATCAAGCCACATCGTTGGAAAGATGAAACAATCTTCTAACGATCAGTGAGAGAGTTAAAATGTTACTGTCTGGATGGCGACTTGAGTGTGTTGATTTGTGAAGGCCCTAACACAGATTTGTGAAGGCCCTAACACATATTTAATTGCAGGAGTTTGTGGGAAATATATGACTTTCTTTGTGGCGTCTGTATTGATGTGAAGAAATAGGAATGGATTTGAAATGGTTGAGGTTATGATCCAGTACTATTTCAACCAGGCAACAGATTGTGGTTTAATCAAACGCATGGATCTCTTTCCTCTCTCAACTGCAGGTGAACATTACACTTGGCCTTTTAAACATATCAGTGCTCCATTCTCACAACCATTGTAATAGCATCGATCTCCGGGAAAAGGAAATAAAGAATTTATCCAGTTTCTCTTGCTGTAACATAATTCAACACTGTAATCTGGCCGGACTAAGGGGCCACTGTAATCTGGCCGGACTAAGGGGCCACTGTAATCTGTCAGGACTAAGGGGCCACTATAATCTGTCCGGACTAAGGGGCCACTGTAATCTGGCCGGACTAAGGGGCCACTATAATCTGGCCGGACTAAGGGGCCACTGTAATCTGGCCGGACTAAGGGGCCACTATAATCTGGCCGGACTAAGGGGCCACTGTAATCTGGCCGGACTAAGGGGCCACTGTAATCTGGCCGGACTAAGGGGCCACTATAATCTGGCCGGACTAAGGGGCCACTGTAATCTGGCCGGACTAAGGGGCCACTATAATCTGGCCGGACTAAGGGGCCACTGTAATCTGGCCGGACTAAGGGGCCACTATAATCTGGCCGGACTAAGGGGCCACTGTAATCTGGCCGGACTAAGGGGCCACTGTAATCTGGCCGGACTAAGGGGCCACTATAATCTGGCCGGACTAAGGGGCCACTGTAATCTGGCCGGACTAAGGGGCCACTGTAATCTGGCCGGACTAAGGGGCCATTGTTTAGTTTTGTGATGACCGTGCCGGCAGTCAGGATGTAATTTATTGAGTGGTAGGTGAAGTGAAATGGCTGCGGCGCATCCAACATGTCTGACATACAGTGGAGTAGAGTAGACTAGGTACAGGGTTTGACAAGGTCGAAGCGTACAAACACACTGATGAATGGAAAGGATTTGACATACAGAATCTCCCCTTCCAAAGTTTATCTTGTACATTTAATCAAGTGTATAGTACGACATTACATTTATAAAACATAAAACACTTAGCTACAGTCTATCATCATCAATCCAAAAACATTGGTACTTGTTAAAATGTCACACATAAAATATGACTATGTGTAGCTTAACTATAACATGAATTTACTTTACTTAGCTCTTCATCTATCTCTCTCTATATATATAAAACAACAAAAGAAATAGGAAGCATGAAGGGAGGAAGACGAGGGGGGAGAAAGATAGAAACGTGAATGAATTAATTCATATGCTTATCTCATTCACTCTACAACCCTGTGGTGTTACCATTTAAAGAGAAAAAAAGGTTGTGTTTTTGTCAAGCAGCTCTGTTCCCCTGCTAGCGCTAGACAAGCATGTTGATTTATTTATTGGATTCCAGCATTCCCCTCCTATATGTCGGTAACAAATGTGGCCACCACTGGAGACTACATTGACAAGTCCTTTGTATACCACAGTAAAAAATGAGCCACTTACTTACAATACATCCATAGGATATCAGACGCAAAAAGAATTGAAATGGGAAGTGTTCCCAGTGGTGTAGACTCTTCTGAAGGGGGCAGGGGTGGAGGAGGGCTAGAGAAGGGAGGGGGCCAGGCTTGGTGGAGGGAGAGAGGCCACAGAGAATCAATACAGAATAACTATTTTTCATTGTAGAGAACTTAAGATTCAGAAAAAGTTTTGTCTGGGGAACTTTACCCTGATATGGGCAAGAGAGAGGATGAAATGTGCATGAATCCCTCCAACAAGTCATACATTCCTGATAATACAATGACTTTTCACTGAGCCAGGCGGCCTGGCCCTACCACCGTGCTCCCTGCCTCCCCTCTCCCCTTCTCTCTCACATATAGCCTATCACTCAACGCCAGTGTTATAGTGCTGCTATGCCCCCAAGGCTAAGATAAGCAATCGGCCAAGTCCCATATTTTGTTAAATCACTGCAGCCACATTAGGCTGAATGGAGGGATGGATGCGGGGACCTTGGGAGAAGAAAGGGGAGTTGGTTCGGTTCATGGCGCTGTATTGTGCTGCTGCTGCTGCTGAGATCCTTATCGTCGTGGCAACTAAAAGCTCAGACACACCGGTAGCACCTCTGAACAGAGTGTCGGCAGTCAATCTCTTTTGTATACACACAGCAAAGACCTTAGACGTCATCAGCCACTCAGCCTTGTTAAAATACTCCGAACCAGAAGGTGTCAATAGCGTTGTTTGGCAATGCATATCTGTGTGTATTGCTTATGGTCTAGATTCCAAGCTATTAGTGCTAATGTTGTTATTTTGTAGAAAGCCCTTGTTCATACTAGACAGATGGCCACATCTATTTAACTACCCAGCAAGATAAAAAATAAACTATTTAATT